>NC_084555.2:32752500-33052500 GCF_033978685.3 Nerophis lumbriciformis
TAGATAACATTGGTGTCATTACCTTTTTGTTTGCTGAATTATTGCCTCCGTAAATAAAACTTCGCCATTTATCACATCCAAAGAATCTGTTTGGGCGACGAAAAACGTTGAAAGTTTTCCACTTGTATCGCTAGCAACGGCATTAGACTTGTGTTTTTTTGTCCCAACGTGGTCTTTTACATCGCTAATTCCTCCGTGTCCGATCGAAAAATCTTGTCTGCACAAGGTGCAATTCGCGTAGTTTTCACCCTTTTTGGAACGGATAATTATTCCCGGATAGGCTTTTGAATATTCTTCACGGAATGACTGCAGTTTTCTTTTCGGTTTAAGACTCGTATGCGATTTTTCTCCGGCTGATTCCATGATCGTTCGCTCGTTTGGAAACAATGGCCTCGTGCTTGGCAGCGGTGCTATAAATAGCCTCGCGCATGGCATTCGGAATGGCTCGATAGGAAGTTACGGGAAGCAGTGTCGATTGTCATTGTTGTTACGCGATTTCGTGAATAAAACTTAAAAAAAAAAAAAAAAATTTAATTAATGAAAAACCGTATTTTTTATCACTGCAACCGTAACCCGGAATAGGTTGATGAAAACCGTACTAATTACGGGAAAACCGGAGTAGTTGGCAGGTATGTATTTATATAAATGTGTGTACATATCAGTGACGTGCGGTGAGGTTGATGGCTGGTGAGGCACTGACTTCATCACAGTCAGATTTACAAGCATATGAACCCTAAAGAGTATCTTATTCACCATTTGATTGGCAGCAGTTAACGGGTTATGTTTAAAAACTCATACCAGCATTCTTCCCTGCTTGGCACTCAGCATCAAGTGTTGGAATTGGGGGTTAAATCACCAAAAATGATTCCCGGGCACGGCGCCGCTGCTGCCCACTGCTCCCCTCACCCCCCAGGGGGTGACCAAGGGGATGGGTCAAATGCAGACGACAAATTTCATTACACCTAGTGTGTGTGTGACAATCATTGGTACTTTAACTTAACTTTAACTTTACACATACAAACTGTAGCACACAAAAAAGCACATTTAATAAAAAAAACGTTATTATGGTCTTACCTTTACTTATAAATGAAGTCCACAACTAAAGCCCTCACTTAAACTTTCCACGTGCAAGATTGAATCTATTTAAAAAAGTGTAACCGAGGGTTTATAAATGTCGCCTATACTGTATGAAACTACAAAATAACAAACACGGAGGCTCCAGTTTACACGAGGACCACTTTATTTACCTTCTTTCAAAAACCTCCGCTCCACTACAACATGTCATCACTTCCGCTCTTGGCGCCTTCAAAATAAGAGCTCAAGGCATATCCTGTATAACAGCGCATAACAGGAACTTAACATCACAAAGAGAAAAGCCCATGAAAATAGGTTACAAAAGTTATTTAATAAGAAGCCAAAAAGTGCAAAAACAATAATGTTCGTGTTGGAGGAGTTGTGAATTAGATACACCTGCAGTCTGCAGGTGTACCTAATGTTGTGGCCCTGCAGTCATTCACAACTCCACCAACACAACCATTATTGTTTTTGCACTTTTTGGCTTCTTATGAAATAACTTTTTTAAATAGATTCAATCTTGCACGTGGAAAGTTTAAGTGTGGGCTTTAGTTGATATAACAATTCTACGGCGGGGGTGCAGGAGGCGGGATTACTGGAGCCTCAGCCAGTGCGTCTTTTGCAGCCGTTTTATGATCGCTCAGCACAAGAAATACGTCACACATACAGTTGTTGACAAAATACACTGTACATTATATACCTCAGCTAACTAAACTATGGAAATGTATAATATAGTTCATATAGCAATACGGTCTCACTGCACAGCAGGCCAGCAGTTAGCCGAGTCCGGAATCCATGTTGAGGCACTGAGTGACGTGCCTCAACTGGCTGCTGTTCACCGCACCGTCTCTTCTCAGTATTTGAACGGCAAATGTGAAAATTCAGCGATTTTGAATAAAAATAATCTAAAACTGGTGAAGTTAAATGGAAAATAACTTTATAGTATAATCAATGGATACATATAACAATTTAATTTTTTTTTTTTCTTTTTACATTTTTTTTCTTTCCATGTATATGTACCAGTGACTGCACGTCACTGGTACATATACATACATATATATATATATATATATATATATATATATATATATATATATATAGATGTGCAGGGTTTCCCGCAGCGCTTTGTTGCTAAGGCGGCCGCCTTAGCAACAAAGAGCCACCGCCTAAACTAAGGTCTTAACAAGATCTCCAGCCACACGTGCGCATTTAAAAAACTATCTCTGTCCCCAAGCAAATGCATACACTGAGTGTCATACGCATGCCAAAATACTGGGGGCGCTGTAGCCTCGGCCTTAAGACCATTTTAGCCAATCAGAAACATCCAAAACGTCATTTCCGGAGGCGGCATATAGCAAAAATAGCCGGTCACGGCAAGAAATAATTATATATGTGGACTGACAGAGAAGTAGAGCTACTTTTAAGCATCATTTTTGGAGTTTAAAGTTAACAAAACTCAACAAAGTGTTGACTTGGAAACTTGCCATTCCACGTATGGTGACATTCTTACCCTATTTTGGAACGGTACTGACTTGGAGGGACATCTGAGGAATTTCTTCACCGGAAAGAGGACATCACAAAAACAACTATCAACACTAAACTGAAAGTGATTCGTGGAAAGTACAGACAAGCAGTCGACGCAGGTGGAAGAAGTGGTTACGGTAGAGTTGTTTTGCTGTACTTCCAACTATGCCAGCAGATCTGGGGCGGTTCTCCATCAACTGCATCCATTCAATTTGGAATAGAAACATCAGATATTGACACAAGCTCTCACAGAAGTTGGGATTCTCCATTCACCCTTGACAGCCTGGTCACAGACAAAGATATGCCGAATGATGTACAAGAGCAGCAAGATTCCAATGGGAGCAATCCACAATCTTCTGTGGTGAAAGATACTTCAGGTATGTGGGTGCTAACTTCATTGCTAGGAAGTAATATTGTTAAAAGGCAGATAGATGGGGCATCGAAACATTTTTATATGAACTGCACTGCAATTACAAACGCTCTCAGATGATCACTTTCAACAATGTGGAATCATATTTGTTTGAATATGATCATTGTTTGACAACAGTGTGACAAAAATACTTGCTTTGGAATCAGAAGTCAAGATGGCAAGCATATATTAAAGTTCAGCTGTTTTAGATGTATTTAAATAGGGTTGTATTAAAAATGCTTTGAATAGTTTCTTGTAATGAATAATATTGAGTTAAGTAAAACTGCAGTTGCATTAAATGTTTTTTTTTTCTGTCAAAATTAAAATACCTCAAAGTGTTTTATTGACACACATTGTTTCCCGACGATGTTGAGGGCCATTTGACATGTTGTAAATAACATGTCACTATCTTACACCTGTGCTAAAGTGGGTTTATCCCAAATAATGTATTCATGATTATTGAATGTAATTTTGTAAAAATCCTTATAAAAATGATTTTTTTTTTCACTAGGCAAAACTCAACAGCTACAAGCACGACAGACTAAAACGAAAACTTCCAATGGAGACAAAGTTGCTGAATGCAGTAGAAGAAGATGTCCAGATAAAGAAGAGACTTCTGAACATGATGGAGACATCAGAGAAGCGATCGTCTGACAATTTAGACAAACTAACATCAAATTACTAAGTCAAAATATTGACTTACTAATAATGACATACTTAGTATCTCAGGTGACTAGGACTGTTTTGTGTTTTGTTTATACTTTACGGAAAAAATATCGAGATATATATCGTATATTGCCATTCTGCAAATGGAGCGGAAAACAACCAAAAATTGTAGGCTTCTTTATTTCTCTAATATTTTTATTTATTATAAGATATTGTTATTTGGTTATTTTTTAATAAACAATGTGTTCAATGTAATCACAGTCTGTAGTCTATTGTACCGTATTTTCCGCACTATAAGCCGCACCTAAAAACCACAAATTTTCTCAAAGGCTGACAGTGCGGCTTATAACCCGGTGCGCCTTATATATGGATTAATATTAATATTCATTTTCATAAAGTTTAGGTCTCGCAACTACGGTAAACAGCCGCCATCTTTTTTCCCCGTAGAAGAGGAAGCGCTTCTTTTTCTACGATAAGCAACCGCCAAGGTAAGCACCCGCCCCCACAGAAGAAGAAGCGCGGATATTACGTTTCATTTGATTTGCGTGTTTCTGTAAAGACCACAAAATGGCGCCTACTAAGAGACACGCGTACAACGCAGAATTCAAACTCAAGGCAATAAGTCACGCAGAAGAACACGGAAATAGAGCAGCAGCGGGAGAATTAAACATAAATGAATCAATGGTGCGTAGGTGGAGGAAGCAACAAGATGACCTGCGCGTGGGAACAATGGATGACCGAAGGCGAACACACCTTCACTAAGACAGGGAGACAGCGCCGGACGACATACGCCAACATCTGCCAGTGGATTGTAAATGCCTGGGCGGATATATCGGTCTCAACTGTGGTCCGAGCTTTCCGGAAGGCAGGATTCACAGAACTGCTGGACAACAACAGCGACACTGACTCTGATGACTTCGACGAGACGGAGCCGGCCATTTTGGATGCCGTATTCGCCCAACTTTTTAATTCAGACACCGAAGAAGAAGAATTCGAGGGATTTATGGATGAGGAATAACTTCAGAAAGTGAGCTTTAAATGTTTATTTTGTGTGTTGTGTGACGTTAACGTTCGAGCAACGTTGAGTTATTGATGTTGCTATTGCTCTGCACTATTTTGAGTGTTACTATTTTTGTGATTGCCCATTTGCACATTACATTTTGGGAGTGAACAGAGTTGTTAGAACGCTGGTTTGTAATATATTATTAAAGTTTGACTGACCTATCGGACTGTTTTTTTGACATTCCCTTTAGCGCAGTGTAGGTGCGGCTAATAGGTGAACAAAGTTTTGAAATATGCCATTCATTGAAGGTGCGGCTTATAACCTGGTGCGGCTTATAGTGCGGAAAATACGGTGTGTGTGTGTGTATATATATATATATATATATGTGTGTGTGTATATATACACACACACACACACACACACACATGTTTATATATATATATGTGTGTGTGTGTGTGTGTGTGTGTGTGTGTGTGTGTGTGTGTGTGTGTGTGTGTGTGTGTGTGTGTGTGTGTGTGTGTGTGTGTGTATTAGGGCTGCAAGTAACGATTAATTTGATAATCGATTAATCTGTCGATTATTACTTCGATTAATCGATTAATAATCGGATAAAAGAGACAAATTACATTTCTATCCTTTCCAGTATTTTATTGGAAAAAAACAGCATACTGGCGCCATGTTCTTTCAACTTGCAAAATAAAACAAGAAAATGTTACAAAAATGCACACTTTTGACACCCATGCTGTAGATAATAAAAAATTAAATCTGATAAATCTATCGATAAAAAGCAGAGCCTGGCGACGCATGCGCGTTTATCACAACTCTCTCGCTCTCTCTGTCTCTCCCCCTCCCTCACGAATGCTGCTGCGCGCACAACTTGCTTTGTTTTTAACCTTCTTAACCCTGAACGTACATTGAAAATACATGCAACCATAACTCAAAATGCCGGACATTTGAGGCATTTAAGAAACACCGCCCGGCCAGCCCCGCAAAAGAGGACATGTCCGGTGAAAAGAGGACGTATGGTCAGGACCTAGCCCGGTCGCTGCTAGCATACTAGCAGCGATCAGTTTCACCGGACATGTCCCCTTTTGTTAGCATGCTAGCAGCTAACGGGCTAGGATAGACTGACCATACGTCCTCTTTTCACCGGACATGTCCTCTTTTGCGGAGCTGTCAGGGCGTAGTTTCTTAAATACCTCAAATGTCCAGCATTTTTGAGTATTGTTTACACAACATGCAGTACGCTACTTAATATGTAAATAAATAAATGATAAATGGGTTATACTTGTATAGTGCTTTTCTACCTTCAAGGTACTCAAAGCGCTTTGAGAGTATTACCACATTCACCCATTCACACACACATTCACACACTGATGGCGGGAGCTGCCATGCAAGGCGCTAACCAGCAGCCATCAGGAGCAAGGGGTGAAGTGTCTTGCCCAAGGACACAACAGACGTGACTAGGATGGTAGAAGGTGGGGATTGAACCCCAGTAACCAGCAACACTCCGATTGCTGGCACGGCCACTCTACCAACTTCGCCACGCCGTCCGTGTGGAAACTCGTTCGGTACACCTCCGCACCGAACCGAAACCCCCGTACCGAAACGGTTCGATACAAATACACGTACCGTTCCACCCCTATTATTAGGGCCCGCAATGGCCCATTGCAAAAGGACTCCCGAAGGGACCTATTGTTATTCGTTCTTTATTCTTCCGCCGCCACAACAAACTGTAATTTGACCCACTTAACATGCTTCAAAACTCACCATATTTGACCCACACATCAGGACCTGCGAAAATTACCTTTTTTTTAAAAAACCGAACCCCAAAACTCAAAATTGCGCTCTAGCGCCCCCTAGGGAAAAAAAAAATAGACTGCCTATATCTCCCACTAGGAAGATCAGACAGACATGAAACAAAAACCTTTATGTAGGTCTGACTCAGACCTAGTTTTCATAATTGTATATCATCGGGCAGAAATCAACAGGAAGTTGGCAATTCCCCCTTCAAGACAAAAAAGTACTAAAAACAGTCACTTTTGCCTCTTTAAGCTGTAATTTGACCCCCTTAACATGCTTCAAAACTCACCAAACTGAACACACACATCAGGACTGGCAAAAATTGCCATCTAATAAAAAAACCTAACCCCAAATTTAAAAATTGCGCTCTAGAGCAATTTTTGAATGAAACGGAGAAAAACGTGCTCCTCGGAAGAAAAAAATGACAAAACTGCCCGTAACTCACACTGGGAAGGTCGGAGAGACATGAAACAAAAACCTATATGTAGGTCTCACTTAGACCTACATTTCATAAATTGACAACCCCCAGCAAAAATCAACAGGAAGTTTGCTATTCCCCCTTCAAAACAATGTTTTTGTAAAAACCGGTCACCTTCCTTCAAAATCTATCTCCTCTGAGCGCGTTTGTCGTTTCGCCTTCAAACTAACACAGGTGAGAGATAAAACCCTTGTGATTAAAAGTATAGATGGGATTTTTAATACCTGCTCCGGTTTTGATTTTATGACCCTTCAAAGACCCGCTGCGCTGATGCTGCTGCGGTGCTGTTTTTTTAAGATGGCTGCTCAAAGGCAGGAATTACCAACATGCCCAGACAATGCAGACAAGGTAGGTACACTAGACAAAAGTCTTGGGACACTTCAGACTAAAAGTAGACAAAAGTATTGGGACACTTAGGACTAGCACCTGCCAAATACGCGGGCCCGACCAACGCTGCTTGCAGCTTTAATTTTGATTATTGTTTCTCAGCTGTTTGTAAATGTTGCCGTTTATAAATAAAGGTAAAACTTTTTTCTTTTTTTTAAACGTAGCCTCAGTGCATGCGCATAGCATAGATCCAACGAATCGATGACTAAATTAATCGCCAACTATTTTTATAATCGATTTTAATCGATTAGTTGTTGCAGCCCTAGTATACATATATATATATATATATACACACACACACACATACATATATATATACGTATATGTATGTGTGTGTGTGTGTGTGTGTGTGTGTGTGTGTGTGTGTATATGTACATATACACACACACACACACACACACACACACACACACACACACACACACACACACATATATATATATATATATATATATATATATATATATATATATATATATATATATATATATATATATATATATATATATATATATATATATATATATATATATATGTATGTGTGGGAAAAAAATCACAAGACTACTTCATCTCTACAGGCCTGTTTCATGAGGGGTTCCCTCAATCATCTGATGATTGAGGGAACCCCTCATGAAACAGGCCTGTAGAGATGAAGTAGTCTTGTGATTTTTTTCCCACACATACATATATTGCGCTCTACTACGGTATCGAGCACTATTTTTTGGATAACCTTATTAAGACATATATATATATATATATATATATATATATATATATATATATATATATATATATATGTGTGTGTGTGTATATGTATATATATATATACACACACACACACACACACACACACACACACACACATATATGTATATATATATATATATATATATGTGTGTGTGTATATATATATATATATATACATATACACACACATATATATATATATATTTATATCAATATATATATATATATATATATATATATATATATATATCAGTGACGTGCGGTCACTAGAGGCAGGTGAGGCGGGGCCTCACCTGCCATCATGGAAAGAAAAAAAATGTAAAAAGAAAAAAAATCTATTAAATTGTTATATGTATTCAGTGATTATACTATAAAGTTATTTTCCATTTAACTTCACCAGTTCTAGATTATTTTTATTCAAAATCGCTGAATTTTCACATTTGCCGTTCAAATACTGAGAAGAGACGGTGCGGTGAACAGCAGCCAGTTGAGGCACGTCACTGCGTTGTGCCTCAACATGGATTGCGGACTCGGCTAACTGCTGGCCTGCTGTGCAGTGAGACCGTATTGCTATATGAATTATATTATACATTTCCATAGCTTAGTTAGCTGAGGTATATAATGTACAGTGTATTTTGTCAACAACTGTATGTGTGTAAAGTATTTCTTGTGCTGAGCAATCATAAAACTGCTGCGAAGACGCACTGGCTGAGGCTCGCGTAATCCCGCCTCCTGGTGCCGGTTAATGCACCCCCCGCCGCAGAACGCACCCCCCGACGGGAGCGCCACACCAACCAAAGGCCACACCCAAACCCTCCACGTGCAAGACCGAATCCACCCAAAAAAAGTCACTTAACAAGAAGCCAAAAAGTGCAAAAACATCAATGCTCGCGCCGGAGGAGCCGTGAACGACTGCAGGGACACAACATTAGGTACACCTGCAGACTGCAGCATGGATTTCATATTTCATTCATTCACAACTCCTCCAACACAAACACCACTGTCCCCGCACTTATAAGTAAAGGTAAGACCATAATAACATTTTTTTTTTATTAAATGTGATTTTTTGTGTGCTACAGTTTGTATGTGTAAAGTTAAAGTTAAGTTAAAGTACCAATGATTGTCACACACACACTAGGTGTGGTGAAATTTGTCCTCTGCATTTGACCCATCCCCTTGATCAACTCTGGGAGGTGAGGGGAGCAGTGGGCAGCAGCGGCGCCGCGCCCGGGAATCATTTTTGGTGATTTAACCCCCAATTCCAAGCCTTGATGCTGAGTGCCAAGCAGGGAAGAATGCTGGTATGAGCTTTCAAACATAACCCGTTAACTGCTGCCAATCAAATGGTGAATAAGATACTCTTTAGGGTTCATATGTTTGTAAATCTGACTGTGATGAAGTCAGTGCCTCACCAGCCATGAACCTCACCGCACGTCACTGATATATATATACACACATATATATATATATATATATATATATATATATATATATATATATATATATAGCGCTTTTGTCAAGAGACTCATAGCGCTTAACATAGTGAAACCAATTATCTACATCTTTAAGCTATATTCAAACCAGTGTAGGTGGCACTGGGAGCAGGTGGGTAAAGTGTCTTGTTCAAGTAGACAACGGCAGTGACTGGCAGAAGCGGGGATCAAACCTGGAACCCTCAAGTTGCTGGCATGGCCGCGCTACCAACCGAGCCACGCCGCCCACAACTCAAATAATTGTGTTATTTGAGTTGTGTACAAAATCTGAAAACAACTCACATAATACAATTAAGTTTATTTACAATGCACACCTTTCCACAACTCCTGCTCTTGAGCGTGCTGTACAAGCCAAAAAGGTACCGTTGTTTGTGTTTTGTACACAAAACTTTGCGGCGGCCGACTGACAACAGCTTACCCTCTTTCAAAAAGAGGATTTGAAGGTAGCAGGTTTATCGTGGGTTTCAATATATTATTGTTCAGAAGTGCCTAATCAAGTGACTTGTAAGCATAGCGTTTGTAATAAGGAAATCATTCCATCACAGTTCTCAGTGACTGCAATTATTGAAACACTGGAGGCTATCATGACAAACCACTTGACCTTTCCCTTCATTTACCTCTTGTAAACACAGCTTTGAATGCAGGACAGGAGAAGAAGAAAGGATCAATTTCCCTACTTGTTCACACAAATGTCACATAGTGCACTAGGCGATCTCTGCCCTTCCACAGAAATCAATTTGTCTGCAACTGCTCCATCAGAGTAAAGCCATCAAAAGAGCTCTGTTCGAGTGGCCTCAGCCAGCCTACTGACGGGGACAATAACAGGAAGTGGATGTGACTATTGGCAGACTACGAGTCATATCAGTACAGCCCTGGCCTTAAATAAATGTGTCACTAAGTGTGGTGATCAACACACCTTTTACTGCCTTTCTGTGCACTTCCATCAATGAGCAAAAAGGTTTATTTTTACTCTGTGTTTTTGTTTATTGTAGTGAGGTTGTGGTGCTTGTATCCCACAGACGCTGGTGGAAATATCTTGGAGGTGGTTTTGAGGAGAAAAAAAACACACGGCGCAATTTAAACTCCAAGCTTTTGGATCCCTTTGGCGTGTCGGTGTGTACACTATGTCACTAGCGCACACATTGGGAAACTTCACACAAATAAACCGGAGCGCGTGCGCCACAGCCGAAAAAGCAACACATGCACAAGAGCGGCTCTGGAGCCACAACAGAGCGCTGCTGTTTTAATGGGAGCGACCTGTTGCTCCTGCGGCCTGTGTGGAAAAGCTGGGTTGCTGCCAACACTGCAGCCAGCAGCCACTGAATGAACCCAGTACCCTGACAGCGGGTCACATGGTCCTCAGGCTTCTGGGCCGTCATCGCCCGCCTGCCTGCTTGCCTTACTGTTACTGCGGCGTTCAATCATTCATCATTCTGGCTCCAAGCTCTGGGGCCGACTCATTCAATGCAAATCAGCGCCATGAACTGAAGATCCCACAGACACACACAGACACACAGACACACACACACACACATCTGTGACAGTAAAGAGTGTTTATGGCAGGAAGAAGAAATTCAGACCAACAACACCACACCACTTCCTCCATCACAGATCGATGGTTGTAAGCTTGTTTGTGCTCTATTTTCTGCTCCTGCAGGGGTGAGCAAGGGTCAGTGGCTGGTTTACGGTTACAAAACCTATACACTTTTTCTCAAGTATTTACAACATTTGACATGAGCACATCCATCATGGACAGTCGGCAATGGGAAAGGGTTCCTAAAGCGGCACCTGTGATGATTTAGTCAACTAGAGAGTGAAGTTCCTCATTCAAGTTTCCTGTAAATACTTTACTAATGATAACAAAGTTGTTAGTCCAGCGGATGTTCAACCACAGAACCTTTAACGTTATATAATTTAGAGTTTGAGCATATTTTACGCATATGTGAGGATTCAGCTCAGTGAATATATAAAAGACTAAAGTGTAAGTGTGTTTTTTTTATATATTTGTGACACCACTACAGAAGGGTACCAATGACGACAAAGAAGATAACAATTAAGGAACCAAAGAATTGTATATATATGTAGCGGAATGTTATATTTTATGAGAGTTTGCATGTCTTAAAGTTGGACAACCTGCCTTTATCAATCTTATCTATCCACTGTAATGCATCATTTAAGCTGTATTATAGGGCTTAAAAGTGTGACGTGGAAACGAATTGCATTATTGGTCTTGCTGGACTCTGAATTGTTTATGTGACTACTGTGATCTTTTTTCCTGGTGCGCAATACGGATGTTAGTGTTTTTTATTTTTATTTTATCTTTTATTTATACATATTAGTGCGCAACATGTAGTATTTATTACTATTTTTTTGTTTTTCATTACATTTTACTTCTGCTCCTGTATGTAAAAACCTGCACTGCAACAACGTATGTAAATAAAAATCTATCCTATCCTATTTACATTTATACAAGACTCTGTGCTTAAGTTCTGTTTTATTCTTTAACAAGTTCAAAACATGGCGTAAACGTGCGGCATCATTAAGTGCCACAATCGTTGTCATGATCGCTTCAGGGGAAAAAAGGACTTGGTGAGATTTTTCTCCTTCCCAGTTACAAACAACATACAGTATGTGGGGAAAAAAGCAATGCCCCTATTCATAGATCAATAACTGAGGAGACTTTAAATATTTCCCACAATAATGCACAGTGTATTTGAAATAAATTTAGTTTGAAACAAATTTTGACAGGAGACACTACACGGTACAAAGTCCTGTTGACTTACCTCTGGAAGGACGACCGTCTTCCCTATCTAATGTAAAATTCAGAGGTCTTCCTCACACCCAAAGTTGGTTTGTCAGTGAACCTTTACCGACTTGGCTTTTCGAAATGTTTCGCCTAGATACAAGACCCGTTCGGAAGCTTGCTCAAATTTTGTCTATTGGGATATGCTCATATGGATCGATTACACCAATTTTACTTATTTTTTTAAGGTGGCGATAGCCTTTGGAATATGGTCCAGTTTGTTTCGGTACAGTGGTTTGATTTTTTTTTTTTTTCGTACAATCCATTTTAATCCAGTTTGTTGCTCTCTCTCACAATTAGGGATGGGAGTTGATACATTTTTTACAGTTCAGATTCCACTTTCGATTCTGCTTAATGATTCAGTTCCTTAACGGTTCTGTTATTTATTTTTATTGGGGGAAAAAAGAGAAAAAAAGAGTGGATTTTATCATCAATTTAGTTTAGTTTAGAGGTTACATGACCTTACAAAGCCTATGGTGATGTCCCAAGAGGCACATACATAGCATAAAAGAAATAATACTTATTTGTAAATAAATAAGAATATAATATTCTTCTGTAGAATTTAATCATGTGCAAATTACAAAAGAATGTAACATTTAGTAACATGTGATATTAACTTTTTACATGCAAAATGAGATGTGTCAAGCCTTTATTGGTTGTAATTCTGATGGTTATTAACCTGACTCTCGCCAGATCCTTGTAGTTCTCTGAGCTCCACACAAGGATCTGGGACTTCTCAATAGGAGATGTATTTCAGAAGGCGGGGCCTTGTAAAAAATATATTTGTATGTGATTGGATAAACCACTTGTCCGTTATCTTGAATGACGTGCTACTTCAACAACTCACATCGAAATCAACCCGTGACGCTGATGAGAGTGACGCTGGGAAATCCAAAACAGAACGCGACATATTGGATAACGACAGAGCGAAAAGTTAGAGAAGTTTTACTGAAACAACGCAGCAATATCAGTAGACGATCAATGTCGTTTGTGCAAAGAAAATATGCAGAATCAATGTCAGCAAACGACTCCTCGCTGCGTGCCACCATTGTTGTTGCGTCGGCGCTACGTCACATTTATGAAATCGCGCCCTGCGATCCTGATTGGTTCATTATTTTTTGCTATCTTGAAGGAGTTTGCAATGCCCTCGAGCCCAGATCCTTGTGTGGAGCTCAGCTAACTACAAGGATCTGGCGAGAGTCAGGTTAGATGATTATGGCTTAGAGTTTATGATAACTTTGAATTTAAAATCTCAGAAAATGTAAGGTTGCAGGTAATGAGTTAATAACACAAATTAGTTTCACATTTGAAGTTAATTGCTGACATGAATGGACGTTTACACCATATTCTAATTTATTTAGTTTCACCTTTATAATAAAATGACTGAGACTATCTGGTTGCAGGAAAACTTGCAACTTGTCTCTGACTACAACTGAACATTCATCTATCGAAAATGCTAACTTTTGACCACAAACTTAGTCGCTGCTCTGTGACATTTGTCTAGCGGCAGACGTGAACTGGGGCGAGTACTGCCCGCCTCGGAGCCAGTCAGAACTTGTCTCTCGTCATGCTCATCTAAATGAGAAGGCAGTCATTTCAATTTAACAAATAATAGCACTAACAGGAGGCGTTATTTATTACCTGTTGCATTGAAATGACGTGCTACCGTTACTGCTGCTGGGATGAGATTGGTGCGGTTCAAAAACCGGTCTTCAATTCCCATCCCTACTCACAATACAGCTGGTTGAGTACAGCCATGTAAACAAAATCTTTGTCCAGCAACAATGGCTATCCAGCCCTACAATGCATTGCAAAATCACATGCCCTTTAGCCTTATAAAGTGCTTAACATATGTTGTACACTTGAGACACAATAACACGTAAACATTGTCTGTCTAGTATATAATGTTTTGCTTTTTATAGGAACAGTTTGAAAACATTCTTTCATGTTTTCCTATGGGGTTTGTTTCTGAAATATTTTGGAGGTGGGCCAGACAGTGGTTGAAATGAGAGATTCTGCTATATAGACAGATGTTAACAAGTCCACAGCTATAGTGCACATTAAACTACAAACACATCAGTCTGGAGTGTTCAGATGAGCTACCAATTAGGCACTTTAAAAATCTAACAATGCTTCTTTAATCCTAACCTGATTATGAATGTGACTAGATCAATTAAATACTGTTATCAGCATCTCTGGCTGAAATGTTTTCAGTGTGCCGTCACAAACTAGACACGTACGCTCATGTGACGCCAACAGTGGGCGGCCATTCTGAGAAATGTATCCTTCTCAGTGATAAGGTCTTAACTCCTGTGGCGCAAAAGGGGCACAATACGTCTGACTGTGCACAGGGACAAAATTTCCACCAGCATTCCACAGATTCTGCATGCGCCTGATGGCACATTTGCGTCAGAGGGGCAGCAAAGGGATTGGGTGGGAGGCGGCTGGTATTTTCTAAATAGAACAGGCAGCGCCAAACAGTCACCGGCAGCATCATTATGCCAGTGTGTTGTGTCTTGGGCTGGTCACATGTCATGTCCCCATGCGTACACACACACACACACACACACACACACACACACACACACACACACACACACACACAGTGGACAGACGTAGTCTCATGACCGACAAAAACATTTTTGACACTAAAGGCGTAAAAGGGTACAACATGCCTGGGGATGTTGTACTCTGAAAAGTCATTGAGGCTCTGGATCAGGCTATTTAAAATGTTGATGCTGCCACAAACATATCCTTAATATTACTGATGTATGGACCAATAAAGTTACAGTGCAGTGCATGTAGATGTTGTCCTTAAACCATACCAAACCGCTTGATAACAAACATATGCCAACATAAACAATGTCAGGGTTAAAACACATGTTACAGGGTAATATATGATCAATTTTGCTACATTTACACAAAGGTAACACACTTTAAACATTACATGACTGCTATAAACAATAACAATACTATTCACTGAGATGGCTACAGGTATGGCCTCAAGCACTGAAATAAACCTTAGTAATGCAGAATAAAAACACCTTTTGGAACCTTTGAACGCCACATGAGCCTTTTTCAAGAATTCCAGGCACCTGCGGTGAGTCCTTACGGTAAACACTTCCTATAACTAACATAATGAAGCAAATAAAACCGTCAAAGCCAGTTTGGACAACAAGATGAGTGCTAGTGCGCTGTTAATTATAATTCACAAGCAAAAAACACATTGTTCCCTTAAAAGTGAGTGTTAAAGCAGAGCAGTAAGAAGCTAGGAGAGCTAGGTGTGAAATGGCTGTATAACGCGTAAGCAGTGTTCATAACAATGAATGGGCTGCTCTCTCGTTGAGCTCATTAGTTTCCCCCATTAAAGTACAACAGGGCACCGCTAAATGTTACAAGTTAGTGGGCCTGAGGGTTGTGTCTCCAAAAAGTGCTCATTGTCAGAAAGCGAACATCTGAGATCGAGACGTTCACTGTTGCTTGTGAAAAGTACAACACTACGGTCGGGTTAACTTTCAAAACTGGCACGTCACCGTGACTTCAATGTAACTTTTACAGCTAACGGGAGTCGGGAAAAGTAGCTCAACACATACAGCCTTGCATTTAGCGACAGAAAGGATTTGGGGCCTAGCAGGGCAGCTTGGGTGAGAATAACCGCATCCCATGTAAGTACAATGGGGACATACCCTGACTAGCTGTCGACCTCTTGTAGTTAACCATGCGAAGGAAACGCGGGCATTTACCTGGACAGGAATTCAACAATGTGTCCGTCTCATTCTAGTGAGCTGTTTCGGCGGGATATTAAGTTGATAAGTCCTTCAACAATCTGGACAAAAGTGCTCTCATTTACTCCGTTTCTCTTGCTTTTCTTCCACTACACCTCCCAAACGCACTGTCTGCAATGCCTCTGTGGCAGCCTGCTCTCCCGGGTCCTAAAGCCTACATCACCTCAAACAAAACAGTGCAAGAGGTCCCATTGAAAAAGTCCTGCTGTGTTGTGTTAGGGCTTCTTATGTGTGGACTTCACACAATTTGCTCCATAATGACCTTCTTTGTAAAGAATGAAGGATTGTTCTTCTTTCCAACACACAAGAGCAACATACCAAATCTCAGTAGGAGGGTATTTTTTTAGTTAATATAATTTTTGCAACTTGTTTTAATGCCCTCTGGTTTGTCCAACATATGCAATTGAAACAAATAAAACAAATGAAAATGAAAAATGCTGCAAATACCCCCCAAAAAAACCCACACAAACTGCACCGTAACTGCACGAGAGAAATGGCGCAAGTTCAGACTTTTCTCGGGGTACCTTTCTTCTTCTTCTTCTGATTGTCCCACACACACTAGGTGCGGTGAAATTTGTCCTCTGCATTTGACCCATCCCCTTGGTCACCCCCTGGGGGGTGAGGGGAGCAGTGGGCAGCAGCGATTCCGCGCCCAGGAATCATTTTTGGTGATTTAACCCCCAATTCCAACCCTTGATGCTGAGTGCCAAGCAGGGAGGTAATGGTCTCAGGGCGGACACTCTAACCACTATGCCAGTGGTTCTCAAATGGGGGTACGCGTACCCCTGGGGGTAATTGAAGGTATGCCAAGGGATACGTGAGATTTTGTTTTAAATATTCTAAAAATAGCAACAATTCAAAAATCCTTTATAAATATATTTATTGACAACAAAATGCAACAAAGGACAGCACGGTGGAAGAGGGGTTAGTGCATCTGCCTCACAATACGAAGGTCCTGAGTAGTCTTGGGTTCAATCCCGGGCTTGGGATCTTTCTGTGTGGAGTTTGCATGTCCTCCCCGTGACTGCGTGGGTTCCCTCCGGGTACTCCAGCTTCCTCCCACCTCCAAAGACATGCACCTGGGGATAAGCTGATTGGCAACACAAAATTGGCCCTAGAGTGTGAATGTGAGTGTGAATGTTGTCTGTCTATCTGTGTTGGCCCTGGGATGAGGTGGCGACTTGTCCAGGGTGTACCCCGCCTTCCGCCCAATTGTAGCTGAGATAGGCTCCAGCGCCCCCCGCCATCCCAAAAGGGAATACGTGGTAGGAAATGGATGGATGGATGGAAATGCAACAATGCCGTATTCAGTGTTGACAGCTACATCTTTTGTGGACATGTTCCATAAATATTGATGTTAAAGATTTATTTTTTTGTGAAGAAATGTTTATAATTAAGTTCATGAATCCAGATGGATCTCTATTACAATCCCCAAAGAGGGCACTTTAAGTTGATGATTACTTCTATGTGTAGAAATCTTTATTTATAATTGAATCACTTGTTTATTTTTCAACAATTTTTAGTTATTTTTATATATTTTTTTCCAAATAGTTCAAGAAAGACCACTACAAATGAGCAATATTTTGCACTGTTATACAATTTAATAAATCAGAAACTGATGACATAGTGCTGTATTTTACTTCTTTATTTTTATTTTTTCAACCAAAAATGCTTTGCTCTGATTAGGGGTTACTTGAATTAAAAAAATGTTCACAGGGGGTACATCACTGAAAAAAGGTTGAGAACCACTGCACTCGGCCACTGAGTAGGTCTCTAAACACCTCTTCTTGATATTTCACCCTCAGTAACGATATGAGTGTTTGTGTTGTGTTTCATATATTCTGTTCTTTAATGATAACATTAGTACATATGTTTCTCTAAAACACAGGTGTCAATGTGGCCAGCAAAAGTCTGGAAATAATAAGACACTTCATCTTTCTTGCTCAACATTTTTTTACAGAAAAAGTACTGCATTGGACTGCAGTTCTTCTTAACTACGGTAAATATTATTTTATTATTTGATGCATTTATTATAAAAAATTTTGGTCATTAAAACTATTTTTGGAATCACCTCTACAATAGCTGAACTTTAAGTGAAATTATTTATATTTATAAAAAGGACACAATGGCTGTGACTCGGATGACAGAAGCGGGGATCGAACCTGGAACCCTCAAGCTGCTGGCACAGCCGCTCTACTAACTGAGCCACACCGCCCAGATAATACATGCTTTATTCTATTGAAGTTTCATTCACATTTTTCATATCATCGTTATATTTATACATATTCTATTGATCACTACTTGCAAAAATGCATTACTTTGGCTCGTTTGAGCCCGTATGGTCACATTACTCTGTTTCATCAATCCAACATAAGCACTAGTGGGGTTTGATTTCATTTCACTAATCAAACAGAGCCTTGCAGTCACACGGCCATACTCAAACGATACACTGTAAAAAGTGACATACGTTGAATGAGGAAGCAAAACTCTTCAATGTTTACCTTATAAATAATGAAAAATATTATTTATATCATGTGTTATCATCTGTTTCAGTTTGGAATATTCCCAATTCAGCCTACAAGAAGTCCACTTCCCACTACAGAAAACATGTTGGTGAGTTGTAGATGTTTTTTATGTTCTAGCTGTGCATATACTAACATTAGCCCTGTTATAAAATCATAAGTGACCGTCGAATGTGCATTTTTTGTAGTGCATTGGTTGTAGTGCAAGTAGCATTAAAAAAAGCTAATAAATACATTTAAAAGTTATTTACTTGTTAGTAGGCCTACTTGAGTATTTTTTTTCTGACCATGTATTTACTTTTACTTAAGTAATTATTTGGAGAACTACCGTATTTTTCGGAGTATAAGTCGCACCGGAGTATAAGTCGCACCTGCCGAAAATGCATAATAAAGAAGGAAAAAAACATATATAGGTCGCACTGGAGTATAAGTCGCATTTTTTGGGGAAATGTATTTGATAAAACCCAACACCAAGAATAGACATTTGAAAGGCAACTTAAAATAAATAAAAAAATAGTGAACAACAGGCTGAATAAGTGTACGTTATATTTATACATTTACTTGGTTCATATTACTTTAGTTAGTGTAACAGTACTCTTACTTGAATAAAACCTCTGGCCAGTCTACTTATCTCTAGTACAAAAGTAGTGAAGATCCTACTGATATGGTATTGCACTGTTTATTCATTCTGTTTCAACAGGAATTTGGTTACAATTTTATTTTGATACTTTTTAAAATGCAGCGCAGTCTGCGTTTTATTAATTACCCTCTTTTAGTCTCGATGAAACATTCCAAAAATGCTTAGTTTATGACACTGGAAATAATCCAGACAGGAGTTGGAACCAGTGATTTGCAGCATTTGTAATTGTTTTAAATGATGACCATCAAATAGTCACTTTTGGATATTTAATATGGGGCAGCCCAAGGAAGTGTATTACTGCATGTTCATGTCTGTAGGCTATTAGGTTGCAAAGACACGCCAAACATTAACCATGTGACTCACAATAATTTGTCTGAACTCGCAAAAGTTATTCAATACTGATGTTATGTTTATTATTCTTATAATCCAACATTTCAATGGATCAATACATTCCATGCAGTTGTGGCAAATGACTTTACGCTGTCTTTAAGCTTAGCTTTAGCCTTTGAAGTCTAAATTGTAAAGATTAAAATCCAAAGTCATCACCTGGGCCGCAGTGTTCACTTATTGATATATGGCTGTGGCTGCGTTGAAGTACTTTTTTTGCCAAAAAAGAAGAGGGGGGGACATGCTTTTATTACGGAGTCGCTGCGAGGTGGAAATGGTTGCTGGCATTTCCTAAGAAAGCCACATGAGCCATAAAGTGAGGTCCAGAATCAAATATAACCTCTCTCACTCGGGTAGTGGTGTGTACCACTAAACCTGACTGAACTGCATGTTAACTGTACCACTTTGCAAACTCTTTCCACTCATTTCTATCCCGGCTTCACACTGTTTTTGGTTTTACACTTGAAAACAGTAGCAAACATTGTAAATGTTTTCAAAAGACCGTTTTTACAAATATTATTAATGGATGGATGGATGGATTATTGACTGTATGTACACTCATGCACATTTTAAAGTTTTGAAAGGAGTTGAACTGGTTTGGGACAGGTACAGGCAGGCCGCTGTTAGTGGTTCAAAGTATAAAAGATATTCTTTCACTTACATTAAGCCCTCATATGACTCATTTGAAGTTAACCCCTAAAAGTAAAATTAGTCAGACTTGTCTAGAAATACTGCACACTTTATGTGGAATTTTGACCCAATGCAGCAACTGCATTAGAATAAACTGTCATGGGACCTCAAGTTTGGAATTCCACCAAACTATTTGTGAAAAATATCTGTTTCTTAAGCACAACAAGGAGACAATATGGTTCTGCCTCAAAATCAGATGTTTCTGGGTTCAAATCCCCGCTCTGAGTTCTTTGAGTTTGCATGTTCTCTCAAAGCTCTCTGGCATCCTCACACTGTCCAAAGACATGTGTGTTAGGTTGATTAGACACTGTAAAATGCCCATAATTCCAGTAAAGTGCTCATTTAGGCAGTAATTCCTCCACTCTACATATAGGGCAACAGCAAGGCACATGCGTCACAATGAAGCAGCAATAGAAAAAGAAAGACCAAGAATAGATTTGACGCTACCTTTTAGGTGCGTGTATGCATTTTAACTCCCCTCCGAAATCCACCATGGTGCGCATTATAAGTTAACTTCTTTCTTGCATTATACATTTACTCGGTAATCAAATACAAATTGTCACAAAAGGCGAAGTATTTGCAGAGATCCAGGCATGCAGGGAACCTACAAAAGCCCAGGATTTACACCGCCGTGGAAGGCAGGGTGTCGAAGCGTGCAGAACAACTCTGAAAGCGGGCAACTCAGCCTTTGACTAGCACAGTGCCTCTCAATTATTTTTTGTTACGCTTCCCAAGAATAAGAAAACATTTTGTCCCTCCTTGACTCTCTGCAGCGACTATAAATGTTACAATTTTTCTATAAAAATGTTATAAGTACACCCCTGCATAACATTGCTTTCTCCCTGGCAAAAATGGCACAGAAAAGGGAGTGCCACAGAGCCGAACGGAAATGGCGCAAATCAAAGCTCCAAACTCGTGATGAGATTTACAAAGAAAATTAAATCTGGTCAACCAGATGTTGCGTAGAACAAGGGAATTTTTTTTTTCTGAAATCATCGCAAACTGTACTCTCGTGTCCTGTTTGATACAGTAAACAAATTAACAAACCCTGCAGTTTCACTTCCAGCGGAACTCAGTTCTACAAACCCTGTTTCCATATGAGTTGGGAAATTGTGTTAGATGTAAATATAAACGGAATACAATGATTTGCAAATAATTTTCAACCCATATTCAATTGAATATGCTACAAAGACAACATATGTTGATGTTCAAACTGATAAACGTTTTTTTGTGTGCAAATAATCATTAACTTTAGAATTTGATGCCAGCAACATGTGACAAAGAAGTTGGGAAAGGTGGCAATAAATACTGATAAAGTTGAGGAATGCTCATCAAACACTTATTTGGAACATCCCACAGGTGAACAGGCAAATTGGGAACAGGTGGGTGCCATGATTGGGTATAAAAGTAGATTCAATGAAATGCTCAGTCATTCACAAACAAGGATGGGGCGAGGGTCACCACTTTGTCAACAAATGAGTGAGCAAATTGTTGAACAGTTTAAGAAAAACCTTTCTCAACCAGCTATGTAAAGGATATCACCACATGGGCTCAGGAACACTTCAGAAACCCACTGTCAGTAACTATAGTTGGTCGCTACATCTGTAAGTGCAAGTTAAAACTCTCCTATGCAAGGCGAAAACTGTTTATCAACAACACCCAGAAACGCCGTCGGCTTCGCTGTGTCTGAGCTCATCTAAGATGGACTGATACAAAGTGGAAAAGTGTTCTGTGGTCTGACGAGTCCACATTTCAAATTGGACGTCGTGTCTTCCGGACCAAAGAGAAAAGGAACCATCCAGATTGTTATAGGCGCAAAGTTGAAAAGCCAGCATATGTGATGGTATGGGGGTGTATTAGTGCCCAAGACATGGGTAACTTACACATCTGTGAAGGCGCCATTAATGCTGAAAGATACATACAAGTTTTGGAGCAACATATGTTGCTATCCAAGCAACGTTACCATGGACGCCCCTGCTTATTTCAGCAAGACAATGCCAAGCCACGTGTTACATCAACGTGGCTTCATAGTAAAAGAGTGCGGGTACTAGACTGGCCTGCCTGTAGTCCAGACCTGTCTCCCATTGAAAATGTGTGGCGCATTATGAAGCCTAAAATACCACAACGGAGACCCCCGGACTGTTGAACAACTTAAGCTGTACATCAAGCAAGAATGGGAAAGAATTCCACCTGAGAAGCTTAAAAAATGTGTCTCCTCAGTTTCCAAACGTTTACTGAGTGTTGTTAAAAGGAAAGGCCATGTAACACAGTGGTGAACATGCCCTTTCCCAACTACTTTGGCACGTGTTGCAGCCATGAAATTCTAAGTTAATGATTATTTGCAAAAAAAAAAAAAAGTTTATGAGTTTGAACATCAAATATCTTGTCTTTGTAGTGCATTCAATTGAATATGGGTTGACAAGGATTTGCAAATCATTGTATTCCGTTTATATTTACATCTAACACAATTTCCCAACTCATATGGAAACAGGGTTTGTACATCAAAGTGCAAAGAGTTTACAATGTTCTTTCATGCTAAAGTTCTAGGCATTAAAATGCAATAATACCTGGAAAACAAATAGGTACTCTGCACCAAGCTCGACAACTGCCACATTTTATTCCTGTCACTGACAAAAAAACAGTTAAAGAACTCATCCACAGCATGCTGCCCTGATGAGTTACCCACTAGAGTCTAGTGGGTCTGCGCTGAGAAGTTTGTCACCACAATACTCTCATGGAATTAACATCTCACTTCAGACTGGAATATTTCCAAAGGCCTTAAAAACTGCTGTCATTAAGCCCTTCTTAAAGAAGAGTAGTCTAGATGCCACAGTACTGAACAACTATCGGCCCATATCAAACCTGCCGTTTTTGGGTAGAGTCCTACAAAAAGTTGTACACCAACAGCTTAGTGACTTTCTCCTGCTTAACAATGTGTTTGATACTTTCCAATCGGGCTTTAGGCCCCACCACACCACTGAAAAAGCTCTGATGAAATACTAAATGATATCCGCCCAAACACAGGCGCAGGAAAAGTCTCAGTCTTGGTTCTGCTGGACCTGAGCACTGCCTTTGACACAGTTAAAGTTAAAGTGAAAGTACCAATGATTGTCACACACACACTAGGTGCGGTGAAATTATTCTCTGCATTTGACCCATCACCCTTGATCACCCTCTGGGAGGTGAGGGGAGCAGTGAGCAGCAGCTCGGGATTCATTTTTGGTGATCCAACCCCCAATTCCAACCCTTGATGCTGAGTGCCTACTATCGATTATAAAACTGGGTGGGACTATCCGGTTAACTGGTTCAAGTCTTATCTCGATCACATGACATACTTTGTTGAAATTGGTATCTGTGTCTCTGCCCAAATGGCTATGACCTTTCCTCAAGTCTCGATTTTGTGACCCCTAATGTCCAACTTGTACATGTTGCCACTAGGCTAGCTAATATGCAGCTTCAATGTGTCCTACCACAACTAAGCAGATGACATTCAGCTCTAATACTGTATTTGGTAAACAGCATTATGGGAACAAGATAGAAGAAGACTGCTGATGATGTATAAAAAGGGCCTCGGCCTTCAGTCTGTTCTGTCCCTTCTTTGTCACTCACTCACTCACTCACTCACTGTAAAGTGTTAGCCTTGCCAAGCTTCTCCTGTCACGCAAGCAAAGAAGACTGAGGGTATCCTGTATCTTTTGCTGTATCTGTAGAGCGATGCACTTGGCCTTCTCCGCCTTGCTTGTCTCTACTCGGACGATGCCGGTCAAGCCCTGTTGTCCTGCAAGTTCAACGTGAGTAACAGGATCTACATTTAGCTAGTCGCACTGTGTCGTCTTTGGTAAGATCATCAAGTGTCTCCCTTGAAAGAATAATCACATCCTCCTTTTCTTGTCTGGTTGCAGTACACAGAATGTGACAAACTCCAACACTCACGAGGGCAGTATGCAAGGTACAGGTGGCTGCCGAGAGTGCGCTCACATTCAAACAAGGTACAAACCCTGTTTCCATATGAGTTGGGAAATTGTGTTAGATGTAAATATAAACGGAATACAATGATTTGAAAATCATTTTCAACCCATATTCAGTTGAATATGCTACAAAGACAACATATTTGATGTTCAAACTGATAAACTTTTTTTTTTTTTGCAAATAATCATTAACTTTAGAATTTGATGCCAGCAACACGTGACAAAGAAGTTGGGAAAGGTGGCAATAAATACTGATAAAGTTGAGGAATGCTCATCAAACACTTATTTGGAACATCCCACAGGTGTGCATGCTAATTGGGAACAGGTGGGTGCCATGATTGGGTATAAAAACAGCTTCCCAAAAAATGCTCAGTCTTTCACAAGAAAGGATGGGGCGAGGTACACCACTTTGTCAACAAATGAGTGAGCAAATTTTTGAACAGTTTAAGAAAAACCTTTCTCAACCAGCTATTGCAAGGAATTTAGGGATTTCACCATTTACGGTCCGTAATATCATCAAAGGGTTCAGAGAATCTGGAGAAATCACTGCACGTAAGCAGCTAAGCCCGTGACCTTCGATCCCTCAGGCTGTACTGCATCAACAAGCGACATCAGTGTGTAAAGGATATCACCACATGGGCTCAGGAACATTTCAAAAACCCACTGTCAGTAACTACAGTTGGTCCCTACATCTGTAAGTGCAAGTTAAAACTCTCCTATGCAAAGCGAAAACTGTTTATCAACAACACCCAGAAACGCCGTTGGCTTCGCTGGGCCTGAGCTCATCTAAGATGGACTGATACAAAGTGGAAAAGTGTTCTGTGGTCTGACGAGTCCACATTTCAAATTGTTTTTGGAAACTGTGGACGTCGTGTCCTCCGGACCAAAGAGAAAAAGAACCATCCGGATTGTTATAGGCGCAAAGTTGAAAAGCCAGCATCTGTGATGGTATGGGGGTGTATTAGTGCCCAAGACATGGGTAACTTACACATCTGTGAAGGTGCCATTAATGCTGAAAGGTACATACAGGTTTTGGAGCAACATACTGTATGTTGCCATCCAAACAACGTTACCATGGACGCCCCTGCTTATTTCAGCAAGACAATACCAAGCCACGTGTTACAGCAACGTGGCTTCATAGTAAAAGAGTGCGGGTACTAGACTGGCCTGCCTGTAGTTCAGACCTGTCTCCCATTGAAAATGTGTGGCGCATTATGAAGCCTAAAATACCACAACGGAGACCCCCGGACTGTTGAACAACTTAAGCTGTACATCAAGCAAGAATGGGAAATAATTCCACCTGAGAAGCTTAAAAAATGTGTCTCCTCAGTTCCCAAACGTTTACTGAGTGTTGTTAAAAGGAAAGGCCATGTAACACAGTGGTGAACATGCCCTTTCCCAACTACTTTGGCACGTGTTGCAGCCATGAAATTCTAAGTTAATTATTATTTGCAAAAAAATAAATAAAGTTTATGAGTTTGAACATCAAATATGTTGTCTTTGTAGTGCATTCAATTGAATATGGGTTGAAAATGATTTGCAAATCATTGTATTCCGTTTATATTTACATCTAACACAATTTCCCAACTCATATGGAAACGGGGTTTGTACAAGAAATATGTCCCACCCTCTCTCCGAGTTGAGCTTGTAAATTACCTCCACTAATACACAAGCACGTAATATCATGTCAATATGAATGCATTTCAGCGAATACTTGCAATTATATAGTCAGACATAAAAACATACCGTATTTTTAGGGCTATGGAGCACATCTGTATACAAACCACCCTCACTTAATTTTTGGCCCAATTTTATTTTGTACATATATTGACCGCAGAAGTCTATAAGCCGCAGATGTACACATTGAAACATGAAATATTTACGCAGGCGCTTGTGTTCATTCAGAGGTCATTCATGATAGGTCATTGAGCAAATATTAATTCTCCACCTGCACACTGGGGCCGCTGGAGTTGTTTCCTTCAGTGTTGGAGTTGAGGGGACCCAGGGTTGCTTTGTACAGCGTTTTCTCGGCCTCGTTTGTGCTTTCACTTTCGAGGTGAATCACCTGTGGGCTTGACCTGTCTTCTTTGATGTGTGGGGGTTCGACCTTTCGGGTTCCGTTGGTGGTGAATCTCCGTACATTAAAACTAAAAGTTAGTCAAGGATCTCTGCATCTGCTTAGTCATCATTCAAAGTCAAGTCATACATTTCAACTAGGGATGTCCGATAATGGCTTTTTGCCGATATCCGATATTCCGATATTGTCCAACTCTTTAATTACCGATAGCGATATCAACCGATACCGATATCAACCGATATATGCAGTCGTGGAATTAACACATTATTATGCCTAATTTGGACAACTAGGTATGGTGAAGATAAGGTACTTTTAAAAAATAATAATAAAATAAGATAAATAATTAAAAACATTTTCTTGAATAAAAAAGAAAGTAAAACAATATAAAAACAGTTACATAGAAACTAGTAATTAATGAAAATGAGTCAAATGAACTGTTAAAGGTTAGTACTATTAGTGGACCAGCAGCACGCACAATCATGTGTGCATACGGACTGTATCCCTTGCTGTATTGATATATATTGATATATAATGTAGGAACCAGAATATTAATAACAGAAAGAAACAACCCTTTTGTGTGAATGAGTGTAAATGGGGGAGGGAGGTTTTTTGGGTTGGTGCACTAATTGTAAGTGTATCTTGTGTTTTTTATGTTGATTTAATTAAAAAAAAAAAAAAAAAAAATACGTTACAGATAGTAAAAAAACCCGATACCGATCATTTCCGATATTACATTTTAACGCATTTATCGGCCGATATTATCGGACATCCCTAATTTCAACATAAATTAATCTCAAAGGTAGTTGCAAGCATACTATATTTTATAATCACTAGTCTGTATTATGCATGAATATTCTGTAAGCAATTCTTAAAGGCAGTCTTAATCGTAACAATGTCTGTGATGCGGGAGCATTTGAAGCACAGGCATGTCGGACATCTTGAGGGTGCAAGCTCTACTTGGTAAGAAAGTTATCTTTTTCTCTACTGGCCTAACATAACCAGAAATCATGATCATTTACTTTCCCTAAATATCTAAAATTATTCATATTCTCTTCATGTCATTTTATGCTCGTTCCAGTGCTGTTGTTTTTAGTTTTAGTTCGTATCCAATCAGAATTCAACTAGCTTATGTTGCCATGCTGTACGAAATCTGCCCGAGGCCTTTAGACTCAACAATGCGGGCGTCCGTGCACTTTAAGCAAACGGGCACATACAGGTGATAGATTAGTGAATTATATTAGTGAATTATATTTATATAGCGCTTTTCTCTAGTGACTCAAAGCGCTTTACATAGTGAAACCCAATATCTAAGTTACATTTAAACCAGTGTGGGTAGCACTGGGAGCAGGTGGGTAAAGTGTCTTGCCCAAGGACACAACGGCAGTGACTAGGATGGCGGAAGCTGGGATCGAACCTGCAACCCTCAAGTTGCTGACACGGCCACTCTACCAACCGAGCTATACCGCCCCAAGATAGATAGTTGCGATAGCCAATCAGATCACGAGTTGTTGTCAGTAAAGCCTTCTCGATGGCCTCACGTTCAACGTGACATTTACGCGTCCTGTGATTGGATACTCACCGGGACCGTTAGCGGATGAAATTGAGAACACATAGAGTTGATAGACAGTTGCAATAGCCAATCAGATCACAAGTTGTTGACAGTAGCCTCTCTAAGTAGCCTGATGTTAACGAGACTGTGATTGAATACTCACTTGTCATTCCAAAGTGAGTATCCAATCACAAGTTTCAATTTAGCAGGAAGCAGGAAGCGTTGCGCCAAGGAGAACATAACGTTTATTAGGTGGCAGATATATATTTCCAAGGCCATTTGCAAGAAGGATATCTTGTGAGACGATGTCGGCCAACCCCGGAAGCTAGCTCAGCTGTTCTGGCGATGAAATGGCGAAATGCCCGCCATTTGCACTCGAATAAGCCGACGATGAGCGGTACCACTGGATTATACGGCGTCGAATAGGTGCAACAAATTGTGAGTTCAAATATTTTACTTTTTCGCTTTTAATACGTTTTTTTCAATTTTAGTTTTGACAGTACCACATAAGATATGTTTTAATTGCTGACGCGTTTTACTTGATTTTTAAATGCGCCAGAAAATAACCTGTTTTGTATACTGTTGAGGTGATTCAATACGCAGTAGGGCGTAAATGTGTTCCTGTATAGTATTTCTCCAGCAATGATCATGTGGTGACATCAATCATGGTATTTTGAGAGGTTATCATTGAAGTCGGACATCACTGAAGGCCTAGATGGGAACCGCACGGCCCGCCACTGTTAACAACAGAGACCAAGTTGTGTGAAAACTAGCTTTTAACTATCATTCTAGCCTAATTCCACCAACTAAACTTTGATTACATTATTTACTTTACTTATCCGTTAGAAACTTCAGGTGTGAAGCAGCATCGATTTGCAATGCAAACAACAAAGTCACAATAACAAACGTTAAGCACACACACCAACGCACATGCACACGCACACACATTAGGCAACATTGTGCTTATATCGTAAAAGAATAAATAAACAATATATTAGATAGCAAAAATTCCAAGAATTATTCAATAATACAAAGTGTTAGATAGCTAAAAAGGCCTGGGGTTAATCAATAATCAACAATATACCTGTGTGTATATGTTCAAAATTCTTGTTTAGACCATTTTTATTTGTGTAAGAGAGGTTTCTTACTTGCTGATAGTTTCAGATGACACTTCAGCCTTCGTCAGAGCTGTCGTAGTTTCCTGTTGTGACGTGTAGTATGATGTGTGCAGCTTTCTAAACTCATCATCACAAAATGCACTTTTCTTTTTGAGGAAACTAGACAGCTTGAGTGTTGTTTTGTTTGTTATTACTGCTATTTTGACTGTTCTTTGTTTACACTAAAACAATTATATCTTGTTTATACCTTGTTTTGTCAGCACTTTGCCTGTTCTTGATTTTGAATGTAATATATATTTAAATTTTTCTAGCGCAACCTAATGACCAGCACAGTTACATTATATATAAATATTTCAGAATGAATTATTAAAAATAATATAATAATAATGATAATAATACTGCGTGGGTTCCGTACGAGCACTCCGGCTTCCTCCCACCTCCAGAGACATGCACCTGAGGATAGGCTGATTGGCAACACTAAATTGGCCCTAGTGTGTGAATGTTGTCTGTCTATCTGTGTTGGCCCTGCGATTTAGCAGTATGATTGATTGATTACTGTAGTAGTGGGAGTAGTTGCTGTTATAGATGAGAGGTGTTTGTAATATATTTAGTTTGTTTATGAATGATAGGATAGTATGATGCAATGCAAACTACAACCACAATAATACATATAATAATTAATGAATACCTTCAAAATTCAGCATATTAGGTTTCATTGTGGATGGTACAGTATACAGTGATAATTGCCTTTATGCATGTGGTCATAGGTATATGACATTTCGTGTTTATAAAAA
This sequence comes from Nerophis lumbriciformis, assembly GCF_033978685.3. Taxonomy (NCBI): domain Eukaryota; kingdom Metazoa; phylum Chordata; class Actinopteri; order Syngnathiformes; family Syngnathidae; genus Nerophis; species Nerophis lumbriciformis. The sequence continues at coordinate 32,782,418 of NC_084555.2, forward strand.
CGCTCCCATAAATTTATTACATTTTTAATTTCGGTTCATAAAATACGGTCTCGCTCTGGAACTCGCTCTGCACGTAAAAATACAGTATTTGCCTGACGTGTAAAAGTTTTGCCTATTTGTTTACTTTTTGCACTCAAGTGTAAGGCAGGCTCTTCTGGTGGCATCACCATAAAAGTAAAACATAAACATTAAACATTATAAGCTCAGAGAGAGGAGAAATACTCACAAATGTTGGTCATGCTTTTGATTTGAACTGCTTGACTTTTGCAACCATCATTAAAGATAACGTTTGTATTGTTGATTATGTTAAAAGGACCTGCTCCTATGAAATCGATAGTACTAACCAAGCAGTGCAGTGGTCTTATTATTGAGATGTACTGTAAAGGTTGCAAGTGCTTTGGCTGGAAGGCGATAGCATCAACGCGGTATACTGGTTAGCCTTATCTTGATTAAGTACTGTTAATTTCAGTTTTAATATAAGTTGCCACTTACACAAAAATTTGACTTACAACGCATTCCAGGTTCGTAACAGAGGACCGGAATTTGCGTTTTTAACATTTCAGCATTACCTTATCTTATGATTTCTAACACCGTCAATCCGAACTTCCTTAGGGGGAATTTTGGATTCCAATTCCAATTGGCATTAAGCTGTATTACAAGCCCCCTCAGACCGTCAGGGCAGCTCAGGCCCACCCTGTGATGAGACTGTGGACTGGTCAGGTCAGTGATGTGCTTACACTGCTGGTTGCTTGGCCAGTCAGGCTTCACTGGAATGCAGGGTCTTTTGTTTGCCTGCGAAAGGAGTGGGTCAGGGGGAGAATGCCATTGATGGCTGCAGAGAGGAAGAATGAACCTCCAGGAAGTGTTTTCTCTCTCTCTGCTTGCTCCCCCCCTCTCATTCTCTCTCCATCTTTCCCTATCTTTCACTATGTGTGAGAACCTTTTGCCGTGCTGAGCCTCACTCGCTGAGGCCACAGTCCCCAGGCACAACCACTGCTTTGTCTTGCCCTGTGAACACACACCCCTCTTTTGCTGTGCGCACAAGTTTGCCAGGGCCATGAAAACACACGGCCACTGCTCCTATTCTTATCTGCATTGATGCACACTGAATGGGAAATTGTTTTTTTTTTTTTTATGCGTCATTTAGTTTCCGGTCTAATAGATCTTGAGTTTCTTCTCTTCATCCGGACCCAAGTGAAGACATCCATAGTCACTCGTCACAGGCAGACTAAAAATGGAATAAAGTAAGCTGACAAGAATCTAGCTGGTAGCCCCTTACGACCAGGGGCTGTCGCGTCCCATCACATTGCTCATTCCCCTCCGTGTCAGGAGGCTGCAAATGGTCCTTTCAAAACGCAAGACAGCTGGAACACAGGGCAAAGGTGACAGAAGCAGTTGGGGGAGCTCGGAGAGGGACACGAGGAGAAGGAAGAGGGGGACTGCACAGGATGAGCAGCTGCAACCTCGACTGTTTCTCTGCCGTACTTCCAACTTTTGCCATCACCCTACAGACTCTGGAAAACATTTTATATGCTCAAGAAGTTAAGCAGATTTGAGACTTCTCTCTCCCCACATAAATCATCACTTCTGTCTTAGGACTATTTGGGTCTATCACAGCCAGGCAAAACAAAGCCAGTGGGTGGTTCAGTGCCAAGGAATTCCTCAACTGGGAGCAGGATTAGAGAGAATGGCCCTTTAAAGTTCCCAAAGCACTGACAATCGAAATTACAAAGTATGATTTATAATTCTTTGCAAGCAACAAATTGTTTGTGATCAAAAAGTTTGCTTTTCATTAGCAGATGATTTGAAACCACAAGCAAATGGCGTTGGTTAACCTAATCTTAAATTTGAATGTAAATTTAGAAAATATTAAAGTATTTCCAACGGACTCCAAAAAGTAAGTAGGGAAGTTTAAAAAAGAGAGAGACCCAAATAGGGAATGTTAATATTTATAAAAATCCTGTCAGGAAAATAGTTTTCCTACCAAGTGATAAAAGCTCAAAAGGGCACGTCATTTTTCAATGCATTGTAGAGTTGGGTGGCTGTTGTTGATGGACAAAGTTTTTGTTTGGCTGTACTCAACCAGAGGTATTGTGAGAGAGAGCAACAAACTGGATTAAAATGGATCGTACGAAAGAAAAAAAAAATCAAGGGATTGTACCAAAACAATCTTGATCCTGCTCCGTAGGCTCGCCATCTTAAAAAAATAAGTAAAATGGTGGAACTGATCCATATGAGCATGTCCCATAGACAAGATTTGAGAAAGCTGCCGAACATGTCCTGTATCTCAATTGTCAACGGAGTCAGTTTTTATACAGGTGAAACATTTCGTAATGCGTAGTCGGTAAAGGCTCATTTAAAGGGGAGCATTATCACCAGACCTATGTAAGCGTCAATATATACCTTGAAGTTGCAGAAAAAAGACCATATATTTTTTTAACCGATTTACAAACTCTAAATTGGTGAATTTTGGCAAATTAACCGCCTTTCTATTATTCGCTCTCGGAGCGATGACGTCACGTTGTGACGTCACATCGGGAAGCAATCCGCCATTTTCTCAAACACATCATCGTCGGTGTGTTGTCGGAGGGTGTAACAACACGAACAGGGACGGATTCAAGTTGCACCAGTGGCCCAAAGATGCGAAAGTGGCAAGAAATTGGACGAAATTTGTTCAAAATACGAGGGTGTGGGGAAAGCCGACGAAATGGTCAGTCGTTTGTTACGCACATTTTACCGACGAAAGCTATGCTACGACAGAGATGGCAAGAATGTGTGGATATCCTGCGACACTCAAAGCAAATGCATTTCCAACGATAAAGTCAAAGAAATCTGCCGCCAGACCCCCATTGAATCTGCCGGAGTGTGTGAGCTATTCAGAGACAAAGGACCTCGGTAGCACGGCAAGCAATGGCGGCAGTTTGTTCCCGCAGACGAGCGAGCTAAACCCCCTGGATGTCTTGGCTCACACCGCTTCTACCGTCCCTTATGCCACTGAAGATGATCAAGAGAAGAATATCGACCCTAGCTTCCCTGGCCTGCTGACATCAACTCCAAAACTTGACAGATCAGCTTTCAGGAAAAGAGAGCGGATGAGGGTATGTCTACAGAATATATTAATTGATGAAAACTTTATTCATTACTCGCGGTTTTACATAAATTATTATACATAAACTGTGTTTACCAATAATTTAGCTTAAAAACATTTATTTTTTTCAATCATTCGAGTACATTCGGGTAGTCTTGTGTAATGCAGTATTTTGTGTGTATTTAGGTATGGTTAACCTGAGTGAAGTCTCCCCATTATTTTGTTACAGGTGTTACAGGTTGTTAGTTGTTAGTTTCCTTTAATGCCAAACAAACACATACCAATCGTTGGTTAGAAGGCGATCGCCGAATTCGTCCTCGCTTTCTGCCGTGTCGCTGGCTGTCGTGTCGTTTTCGTCGGTTTCGCTTGCATACGATTCAAACCGATATGGCTCAATAGCTTCAGTTTCTTCTTCAATTTTGTTTTCGCTACCTGCCTCCACACTACAACCATCCGTTTCAATACATGCGTTATCTGTTGAATCGCTTAAGCCGCTGAAATCAGAGTCTGAATCCGAGCTAATGTCGCTATACCTTGCTGTTCTATCCGCCATGTTTGTTTGTATTGGCATCACTGTGTGACGTCACAGGAAAATGGACGGGTGTATATAACGTTGGTTAAAATCAGGCACTTTGAAGCTTTTTTTAGGGATATTGCGTGATGGGTAAAATTTCGAAAAATAAAATAAGCCACTGGGAACTGATTTTTAATGGTTTTAACCCTTCTGAAATTGTGATAATGTTCCCCTTTAAGGAAAAAACAACTTTGCGTGTGTGCAAGACCTCTGAATGTTACATTAGAAAGAGAAGACTGTCGGCCTTTAGAGATTGGTCAACAGGACGTGTCACTGTGTGGTGTCTCCTGGAGAAATGTGTTTCAAATTAAATATATTCCGAAACAAACTGTTATTATATTATAAGTCTTTTCAGTTATTGATTCTATGAATAGCTTTTATTCCAACACGTGACTTCTTCCTGCATGGTAAAAAAGTGGTGGTCAACTAAGCCAAGATGGCTGTTGTGCAGCAAGCAGTGCGTACTCATATAGTACGCGAGGGGCTTATATCCTTCCATCCTTTCTACCGCTTTGCCCTCTCTGGGTCGCAGACGTGGCTGGAGCCCATCTTCCTGCAAAAATAAGATACGAGCAAAATATCCAACAATGCAATCGAATAGATCCCTATATTTCATCCCAAAAAAGTTGTCGAGTGATATCAAGGATTATCTGTCGATGGAGTTCCCAGACATGTCGAACTATTGTGCTACGGATGGCATTCGACACGACAAAACAGATGAAAACTTGGAAAAGCATGGCATTCTAAAACTTCTCTGTGTGTGGCTGGGTCAAAGAAATTGGTATCAAGCCTATCCCGGATAAATATGCATTGTTTTTGCTCGGGTAAGGTTGTATTTCATGACATAACTTTGAGTCTTGCATCCATGTAAACAATCTAGCACCCGACAGCTGACACCTATAACTGTATATCTATTTAACAAAGTAACAATTACTGAATCATCACCATGTTTGATTCTTGTCTTGTTATCATATGTACTCTGACACATTGCTGTACAAAATAAACAAGAGGGGAGATGTAAAAGTACCTTTCCTGACAAAGTATCACTATCACTCTGACTTTCTGGTTTCTGTTTGTTAAAATGAAAATACAAATAATATCAAGATAATACTTCAATGGGAAATACTAAACGAGTAAAGTAAAACAAATTTAAAAAATCAAACAAACCTTTAACAAAGTAGTCACTTCAAACTTGTGCATTCTTCCACTCTGCTCCCTTGTACTGGAGTGTGTGCCCCTTTTGTCGTCGTCTTTCGTAAAATCTTGCACTCTTCCGCCCTTCTTGATTACCTCTCCAGGAACTCTGAGGAAACGTTTGTCCTTTTCGGGATTTGAACGATTTGTACAGCTGAAAACAACGTAAACATAGGGGCATTTTTCTTCGAGAAAGGTTAAATGGAGCTGAGGACCCATGAAGAACAGACGCTGCTTGACCACAATGCATATTCAATGTGACGTCATTAAAATCTAAGCAATAGCTTTTTTTCCCCCAAATACAGTACCTTGTTTGTAACCCGCAGCGAGCTTAGCTTAGCCAACTCTAACATCCTACTAAATGCTTTGTATGCAACAGAAAAAAACAGGCTTTGATTCAAACCTACCAGTGTGAAAATGCCACTAACACACCAGCATGTACCAGGTGATGCCGTTAAAAGTGATATTTGATCATCTCACGGCTTCTTTCCAGGCTATTCATCGTCACTTTATTAGCTTTATAACCCGACTTCCTTTGGATTTGCTTTCACACTGGAAATGACAAAAATCTCACCAAATCCTTTTTTCCTGAAGCGATCATGACCATGATTGTGGCAGTTACAGATGCCGCATATTCGCGCCATGTATTGAACTTTTGAAAAAAACTAAAATTAAGCACAAAGTTTTGTATTCAGCCATGTCCGTACATCCATTTTCTACTGCTTGTCCCTTTCGGGGTCGCGGGGGGTGCTGGAGCCTATCTCAGTCCAGCAAGACCCACAATGCAATACGTTTCCATGTCACAAGCCCTGTACATTTATGTAAAAATAGAAATAAAAATGCAGCGATGTAAGAACGTGTTAGTTTTTATATTATAAACTGCTATTCTTCAATGTGTCATTTATTACATCATAATCATAGGCATTATCACAAATGTTAGGGTGTATAGTTTGCAAGAGTGTAGAATTGTTGTAAACATACTGAGAGTGTTTTTCAAATCAAAGATTTGAAAAATAATGATTGACTTTATATTATTTGATGAGGTCTCATAGTGGCATGTCAACCCCACAGTCAAGAGTTTCAATCTCTGTTGGAAATGTCCCGTGTGAGGTTTTCCTCAGGTATTCCTCCCACATTTCAAAAACATGCATGTCAGGTTATCACAAATGTTAGGGTGTATAGTTTTATGTATTGTGGGGACGGCGTGGCGCGGTTGGGAGACTGGCCGTGCCAGCAACCTGAGGGTTCCTGGTTCAATCTTCATACCAAAGTAGTCCGTTGTGTCCTTGAGCAAGACATGCCACCCTTGCTCCTGATGGGTCGTGGTTAGCGCCTTGCATGGCAGCTCCTGCCATCAGTGTGTGAATGTGTGTGTGAATGGGTGAATGTGGAAATACTGTCAAAGCGCTTTGAGTACCTTGAAGGTAGAAAAGCGCTATACAAGTATAACCCATTTATCATTTACAGTTAATTGAAGACCCAAATTGTCTATAGTTCAGTGGTTCTTAACCTGGGTTCGATCGAACCCTAGGGGTTTGGTGAGTCGGCCTCAGGGGTTCGGCAGAGCCTCCGCTGCAGTTGTCAAGACACACCAGACCCATGAATTGATTAACGTGGACCCCGACTTAAACAAGTTGAAAAACTTAGTCGGGTGTTACCATTTAGTGGTCAATTGTACGGAATATGTACTGTACTGTGCAATCTACTAATACAAGTTTAAATCAATCAATCAATCGTGTAAATAAAAACTTCTCCCTATGGGCGTATCTGTACTGTAAAGTTAAAATTTGAATGATAATAAAAATGAAGTCTAAGTCTAAGTATTATGGACACCCCCAAACAATGTTCCCTCTAATTTTCCATCATATTTGCAAGTGTGTAATTTGTTGTGAGTTCATTCACTGTGTTGGTTTTGTTCTTTGAACAAGGTGATGTTCATGCACGGTTCATTTTGTGCACTAGTAAAGAAACATATAACTTTGTCTTAAATTTGAAAAAATAAAACATTTTATTTATTTTTCATTTTTCACTAAAGAAGGGTCTGGTGAATGCGCATATGAAACTGGTGGGGTTCAGTACCTCCAACAAGGTTAAGAACCACTGCTATAGGTGTAAACAATTGTTTGTCTAAATGTGTTCTGTGAGTGACAAGTGTGAATCAGCTGGTATATGCTTATTTCTCACCCACCACCTAATTGAGGACAAGCGGTACAGAAGACTGAATTAAGTAACAATTATTGTATCAAAAGTGTGTTTACCTCAGTTAGCTAAATACAAGGAACTACTACATTACTGCCAAATACAATTATAAACATATTGGTAAATTAACACCTTTATACAGCCCTTTTTGGATTTTAGTATCTTACAGTGACGTGCAGTCAGGGGAGGTAGGGGAGGCGGGGCCTCACGTGCCATCATGGAAAGAAAAAACATTTAAAAAGAAAAAAAAAAAATTAAATTGTTATATGTAACCAGTGATTATACTATAAAGTTATTTTCCATTTAACTTCACCAGTTTTAGATTATTTTTTATTCAAAATCGCTGAATTTTCACATTTGCCGTTCAAATACTGAGAAGAGACTTGCGGTGAGTCAGCAGCCAGTTGAGGCACGTCACTGAGTTGAGCCTCACCATGGATTGCGCAATGACTCGGCTAAATGCTGGCCTGCTGTGCAGTGAGACCGTATTGCTATATGAACTATATTATACATTTCCATAGTTTAGTTAGCTGAGGTATATAATGTACAGTGTATTTTGTCAACAACTGTATGTGTATAACGTATTTCTATTTCTTGTGCTGAGCAATCATAAAACTGCTGCGAAGACGCACTGTGTGAGGCTCGCAGTAATCCCGCCTCCTGGTGATAGAGGGCGCTAGTGATCTCAGGGAGCATTTTTGCGACTACTCGGCTGCAGAAGAAGTGACAACAAGCAGCAACAGTTAGCAGCGATCGTTTATTTTTTCCTCTTGCCTGGACTTTTAACATGGAGGATTACATATCTAAAATAAAACAGTTTTCTAAACTGGACTTTCAATCGAAGCAGGAGGTAATACTTAAAGGAAGATCTCCATCGAGACAGAGAGACTTTTAAAACTGAAGAAAGATAAGGAAGACTTCTATAAACAAGTTATTGATGCTTTTGTTTAAAAGGAGCTGTGCATGGACTTCATTTATAAGTAAAGGTAAGACCATAATAATGTTTTTTTTTTATTAAGTGTGCTTTTTTGTGTGCTACAGTTTGTATGTGTAAAGTTAAAGTTAAGTTAAAGTACCAATGATTGTCACACACACTAGGTGTGGTGAAATGTGTCCTCTGCATTTGACCCATCCCCTTGATCACCCCCTGGGAGGTGAGGGGAGCAGTGGGCAGCAGCGGCGCCACGCCCGGGAATCATTTTTGGTGATTTAACCCCCAATTCCAACCCTTGATGCTGAGTGCCAAGCAGGGAAGAATGCTGGTATGAGCTTTTAAACATAACCCGTTAACTGCTGCCAATCAAATGGTGAATAAGATACTCTTTAGGGTTCATATGTTTGTAAATCTGACTGTGATGAAGTCAGTGCCTCATCAGCCATGAACCTCACCGCACGTCACTGGTATCTTAGGTGGTTGTGCCTAGTTATATAAATGCAGGTTGATATAAAAACAGGATGTTGCATATTAATAAATCCACACCTATTGTATAAACATAATGTCTTCACATCAAGCCAAAACTTCCTTGCCTGAGTTTTAGGCCCCGCCCTCCACTTCCGTGTATGGCGCGAGGACACAAGACAGGTGTTTCCAGCGGGGGGGGGGCATGGATGTTACCCGCGCTCTCTGCTCCTTGCTGCCGCTGTGTGAGTTCTCGCAGTAGTGCACGCGTTCTTGTGGTGGGCCGGGCGCTATCGCGAGATCTGTGTCCACACGATCAACCTGCTCGTTGACACAGCAGCAGCAGCAGCGCCGAGCGCAGAATGTCTCGGTCGGACTGAAAGCCAGAAGAACGGACGAGAGGAATCGAACATCTGACCGCACATGATGATAGTAGCGCGTCGAGGTGTTTGGGTGGACTAACGAACACACACACGACGAAGAGGGCGGGAATAAATGTAAGTAAGATGTGTTTTTTTGTGTGCGCTCAGGAGCGGAGCGAGGAAGCGAAAGTTAGAGAGTCCACTCATTTGAGAGGATTTACTAGGAGTTGTTTTGAAAGATTCTCACCAATTTATCCAACACTTTAAAACGCCCAATTGATCTCATTACACTTTTAACACGCCTTTTCCCCTCGCTCCTTCACGTGCACTTTTCCTGTTAAACTCACTGCGCGTTGCGTTCAAGTGCACCACAAGACGCATCAGACTTTTGACCACTGTCGTCGGCACAAGCTCTTATATACTTTTAGGATGTTTTGTTTAAAAAATAATACAAGTTGTGTGCTTTTGGACAGCTCCGTGGTAACATATGGCATAAAGGGGAGCACAGCTGGAGGTAGCGTTTCCATTGCAGTGATGTCAGAGCAGCTGACTCCACAGCTTGCAGTGTAATTAGCAAACAGAGCAGCAGTTTACTCTTTTTTTCTTCTTCCTTCTTTCACCTTACACCCCTTGCCTGCTGGACGGCTGCTATTATTTCCAGCGCCGCTTGCTTGTTCTGTAAACACCGCTTTGTGTGTATGTGTGTTTTTGGAAACGCATCGCTATCCACATTTTCTAACATTTTCGGAAGCTCATGAAGTGGACTTGAAACTGGAACACAGTGGATCATATGATGGGTGAGCGCTCTTGAATGCAGCTTGCAACGCTGTGGGAAAAGTTGTAAAATGTATCTTTACTTAACATTTGAGGAATGTTTTTGATGCTGTCACGTCAGAGTAAACCTAATGCAAATTTAGGGATATTTGCGGTCATGTTTTCCTTTTTTAGTCAACCTAGACCTCAAGTAAAAAAACTCAATTTTACTAGTTATCCTACAGGCCTAAAGTTGAATCTCTTACAGGGGTCTCCCACGTTCACCACTGTTGGAACTATGTTGCATTATGTTGACAAAAAGAAAGGAGAAGTGAGCAACATATAAGCTATACTTTATTAACAAAGCAGACCTCCTCTCAATCATTGCCACAATTGTATTTGTTATTTTGTCATTTAAATAGAGGCCTAATGTCTGAGTTGATACGTTGTTAAAACACTCAGGGTAAATACTTTTTGACCCTTGGTGAGCTACGTGTTGGAGACTCAGTCTGGTACAATCTTAAAGTTAAAAGTTAAAGTACCAATGATTGTCACACACACACTAGGTGTGGCGAGATTATTCTCTGCATTTGACCCATCACCCTTGATCACCCCCTGGGAGGTGAGGGGAGCAGTGGGCAGCAGCGGTGGCTGCGCCCGGGAATCATTTTGGTGATTTAACCCCCAATTCCAACCCTTGATGCTGAGTGCCAAGCAGGGAGGTAATGGGTCCCATTTTTTATAGTCTTTGGTATGACTCTTGCTGTGTGCTTCTAAACTCTGACCTGGTATAAACTGATTCAGGGTGAATAAGTGATGTTTTTCTACAAATAGCACAATTTAAGATTAGTTTTAATTTCATTTTCTCAAGTTTGGGGCCAAATGCAACTTGATATTCACTCAAAACTAAGTTTGCAGGGTGAAATTAATTTTTAAACTTAAAGTAAGCCTGGTTCATCTTTATTTTGCCTTTTTTTGATTAAAAAAAAAAAAAGATTGTACAGTATGTTGTATAGGTAGCACCTTATACTGTATGTTTGTGTGTGTTCTGCCACATGTTAGTCATTTGTTTCTTCACCTAACACCAGCTTTCAGCTCCCTTCTTAATAGCCCCATTTGGTTTATCCACTATCCTGTTTTTCCTGTTTTTCGTCAGGTTATGAAGGAAGAATGGAGTTCCCAGACCATAGCCGCCAGTTGCTGCAGTGTCTGAGTCAGCAGCGTCACCAAGGTTTCCTGTGTGACTGCACTGTTTTGGTCGGGGAGGCTCGCTTCAAGGCGCACAGAGCCGTGCTGGCCTCCTGCAGTATGTACTTCCATCTCTTCTACAGGGACCAGCTGGACAAAAGGGACGTTGTGCATCTCAACAGTGACATTGTGACAGCGCCGGCTTTTAGTCTGCTCCTTGAATTTATGTATGAGGGCAAGTTGGAATTCAGCACTCTTCCAGTGGAGGATGTGCTGGCCGCGGCCAGTTACCTCCACATGTACGACATCGTCAAAGTGTGCAAAGGCAAGCTGAAAGATAAAGACGAGGAGAAGATGGGCGAGGCTTTTGGACTCAGCTGTCTGGACCGGGACAATTCCGCGGACGCCGAGCTGCGCGCTGACAAGCAGCTCGGAAAGCGACGGTCTCAGGGGCTCCCCGGGTCCCCCTCCCCGACGGAACAGTTTGACACGGACAACAGTGAAGCGGGCCTCCCTGTCACCGACTGTGAAAGGTCGGCACAGAACAGGCAGAAGGCAAACGGTCACTCTGGCAGGTCCCCGGACCTTGTAGGTGTCAATTATGTGTCAGCGGAGGCCGAGCCCTGCGTCCAAACAGCTGGAAAAACAAAAGCTGATGTCAGTAGTTCCACCGTATCGCTGTCCCAGAGGTCCCGGGCTTCGGATGACATGGACTGCGCTCTGGATTTGTCTTTCAAGCCTCTGTCTAGCAGAGATCCCTTACAGCCCTCCTACATCTCGGGACAGCTGGCCCTCGACAGCCAGCAGCAGGGCACTGAGCCACTTGTTAAAGATGAACACGACTTGCTGTCAGAGCAGGAGGACAGTGAGCCGATGAGCCCTGAGAGCCAGCGCTTTGGGAATAGTGCCCGGAGCTCAGTGGTGACAGGGTTCGCTGCCCTCTTCCCAGGCAACAACGGCTCCACCGCCGCCCTCCTCTCCCAGGAGGAGGACCTGATGGACGAAGAGGGGGATGCCTGCGGGAGGAGGGAGGGCGCCCCCGGCAGGGAGGCGGCCGACGAGAGGAGGGGTCGGCTGCTGGGGGACAGCGAGGAGGAGGAGGAGGACGACTTGGCCTCCTCGGACATCTCCACCTCCAGTGGCGTGCTCTTGCCGCCGGGCCAACAGGTGTGCGTGTGCCCGCTCTGCAGCAAAGTCTTCCCCAGCCCGCACGTCCTGCAGCTGCACCTCAGCTCGCACTTCCGCGAGAAGGACGGCGCCCGCTCCAAGTTGTCCCCCGACGGCTCTGTGCCCACCTGCATGCAGTGCAACAAGACCTTCTCCTGCATGTACACGCTCAAGCGACACGAGCGAACGCACTCCGGCGAGAAGCCGTACACCTGCGGCCAGTGCGGCAAGAGCTTCCAGTACTCGCACAACTTGAGTCGGCACGCCGTGGTCCACACGCGAGAGAAGCCTCACGCGTGCAAGTGGTGCGAGCGCCGCTTCACACAATCCGGGGACCTGTACCGCCACATCAGGAAGTTTCACTGCGGCCTTGTCAAAACTCTCTCCATCAGTTAAAATGCTGTATTATTTACACTCTGGCTGTCTGGATTCTACCCCCTGTGGCATTTCTCTTGATGAAGATGTAGCAATTTAAAAAAAAACAATAACTACGCTGGTTGGATGCAGACTGGCGAACTGCATCAGTGCAGTGTGGAAGTTGAACAAAGTAGATGATGCACTTGTTTGTCTTTGTGTGTTGACTTTACTAGAAGCATCCTAATAGAAGATGCGAACATTTGTTAATACAATCCACTTTATTTGTGCACAGCCGAACCGTCCTTTTTTTTAACTCCTACTTTATTATTATAATTAATATTATTTATTGGGGTATTTGTAACATGTCAAAATCACAAGGCAGCAAAACTAATGAAGTTGTACTACTGGAGTATGTTTGTTTTCTTTGTTTGGCTAAAATAATACAATTATCGTAATTGGGTAGAATTACTTGTCCTTTTTTATTATTATGAATGTGAAATAACTGAAGGAAAGGCCTAATTGCTACTTGAGAAAAAGTTGTCCTGTAACCTTGGTGCCTCTTATTGTACTTATTGATGAGCGCCATCTATCACCATGCCTTTTGTCAAATCCACTCACACATACCAGAGGAGGTAATAGGCAGCACCGGAATGCTAATTGATCCACGAGTGCCCTCACAAGAATGTGACCCAACTATGTAAATTAAGCTCTTATCAATGACGTTGGTATTGATTAGCAGAGGAGTGTTACTTCCTGGCCTAGGTGGATGCATTGGGGATAATATGATAACGTAATGACCACCATAGCATTCTGCAAAAGCTACTGACTTTTTCTTTGCCTTCTTACTGTATGTGTTATGTGTTACTACTGATGAACTTGTTGGCGCCTTTAGTGGTTTAAAAAAAAAGGTCTTTGGGCATGAAGGAGGATTATTTTTGTCAAATCTGTCCTGAGAAGACTTGATCTGAATTTATTTATTACCTTGGTTCAGGGTTTTTTTCCCCCATAAGCTCAAACTTTGGTACTCACTAACTGGCACTGGGGCTGTTCTTTGTTTTTGTTTCTTTGTGCAAATCAAGTTACTGTAATTGTGTTTTAATCAAGAAATATCAGTCACACAGAACCTAGAGAAGCACTTGTTTTTTTAGCATGCATATAGTTTCAACACTATTGCCTAGGCTGCTATTACAATTTGTATATTTAATGTAAATATATATTCTATTTGTCTGGCGTGGCGGAGGGCGCCAGGTGCCTTATTAAAGGCTGCGGTGTTTTCTGGAAGTTTCTCGTCTCAAAGCTTGAGGAGACTGCTAATTAGAATCCGAGGGGTTTAATTTCGACACAGGAAATAGTTCATTTTTTTCTTTTCTTTTTTACCCACAAGCCATAGTGATTCGGCATATAGAAATGGAACAATACAAGCTTTGTCTCACACACAAGTCTCAGGTAGTTCTCAAGGGATCATTGTGTATCTCTCGCCGAGCTACTGGGGATGTGGGGGGGGGGGGGGGGGGGGGGGTGCACGTTTCTGTTGGCGCTTTGCTGTATTGAATGGAGCCATTGGAATGTGAGAAATGTATTTAGGCGAAGGGAAACCAAGGAGACTGTAAACAGGTGTATTGTTTGGCGGCATCAAAGTCCTACACCCCCCCACCCACCCCACGCCCCTTCAAACTCCCACAGCAAGCAGTAGATAAATGCTTCATTGTTCTACACAGAGGAGAGGCCGTTGAGGTTTGATTGTACACCTGTAAAGAGATTAGAAGAATGATCATCCTGCCAATAAAACGGGCAAATAAACATCTGGAGAAATTGTGCTTCATCACCCCTTCTTCTTTGACAATGGTTTGTCAGAGTGGAACCACTTTAGTCATGTGGCGTTCCTATTTCATGACGTACACAGGCAGGAATATGCTGTAGGTCCTCTTGATTCTTGAATGTGTACAGAAGCAGAGAAACTAACACGTTTTTTTTTGAGTAAAAGATGAGCGGTTATTTCAAACTCCAGGATGTTCACCGAGCGTGCCTTCGTCGACACACACACACACACACACACACACAGGTGTTGCATCTGGAGGAGTCCCTCGCTCCACGACAACGTGCTTCTTTTCCTAACATATCACAAGTTTGTTTGCTGCTTTGTGTGAGGTTACTGTTTTGTTAAGTTTTTGTTTTTTAAAAGGGGGGTGGGAGGGACTCTTTAACCATTTCATTGTGTGAATAAATGGATTAATAGAGGACCAGCGTTTGTGTGTGTGTTGGGTTCCATGAGCTCACTGTTGAATATGAACTGCTGAGATTCTCATTGTCTTTTGAAACAAAACTCTTGGTCAAAGGCAGCGTTTGCCTAAGTCATGCTGTATGATCTTTTCAGTCGGAAAATGACTTCATTAACACTGGAATGTTGTCTCCTGCAGGTCCCAACTGTGAAATTGTGTATAATCACAAGAACTATTTATTATTACGTCTGCTTCTCTAGCAGCATCTGATTTTTTTGATTAGGTTATGACGTTTAAATGTCACATGAAAATCAAACTGTAGAAGTGCCATTAGAATTTAATATAATGTCTTTTTTAATAAGAAAGGTATATTTTATAGTAATTGCTTCAGTGTTAGTGGCGTAGAGATTAGTTGACAATCTTTGCTTAGATATGGAAGCAATTCACTTGTTTTGATTTATTGTACTGTGCATTTTAATTGTTTGACTTGTGTGAGTGTGTGCGGAGGCGTGTGTGCTGTGGAAATGTGACAATCTGGATTTAGGTCTTTATTGAGATTATGCATAGAATTAAATGGAACAACTCTGTGTCGTTGTGTGGATTTCATTCGTTTCCATTTTGCTGGTTCACATCACACATTAGAAGATAAACATTTCCACCTACATTTTAGTTTAGCAATTGTATAAATACCACATAATATAGTAGTAGTATATAATAATTGTAATGGAGTTCATTTTTAGTACTCTTATACTAATGTTTGGACAAATCTTTATCTATCTGAAATAATCAAGCAGTAACACAGGGTCCATTAATAGTAAAAACCCCACAATGTACTGCAAGTGTGCCATCTCGTAGATGTCCGCTGTGTCAGCACTTATGTCGATTAGTTTAAGTTGAAAATTATGTTTTATATCAGAAATCATTAATGAAGAATACCGTGATTTTCAGACTATAAGTCGCAGTTTTTTTCATAGTTTGGCCGGGGGTGCGACTTATACTCAGGAGCCACTTATGTGTGAAATTATTAACACATAACCGTAAAATATCAAATAATATTATTTAGCTCATTCACGTAAGAGACTAGACGTATAAGATTTCATGGGATTTAGCGATTAGGAGTGACAGATTGTTTGGTAAACGTATAGCATGTTCTATATGTTATAGTTATTTGAATGACTCTTGCCATAATATGTTACGTTAACATACCAGGCACGTTCTCAGTTGGTTATTTATGCCTCATATAACGTACACTTATTCAACCTGTTGGTCACTATTCTTTATTTATTTTAAATTGCCTTTCAAATGTCTATTCTTGGTGTTGGGTTTTATCAAATAAATTTCCCCAAAAAATGCAACTTATACTCCAGTGCGACTTATATATGTTTTTTTTTCTTCTTTATTATGCATTTTCGGCCGGTGCGACTTATACTCCGAAAAATACGGTATATACTGTTACTACATATGTAACGGTGTGGCTGGGCCATGTGTACTTTAGTAAACCTCACTCTCTGACAACCTCAAGAGCAGTGCTGGCTACCGGGTTGATAGCTTGGGCTTTTAGCTCGGTAGCTAGAACGCTTGTCTCTCATGCTCGGGCGGAAGACAGAAAGCAGGGACGAACCACGCAGGTTACACACGTACACATTAGTTCTTTAAATTGTGTCTACAGAAAAAAAGGGTAGTTCACATAAGCTAGCTGGTACTCTGTACCAGGACATACGGTGTCCTTGGAGGGTCAAAAACCATTTGGCACAGGTGAACTTGTAAATGAGCTAGCTGCATTTTATTGTCTGTCATAAAAACAGTGAGTATAACTGACTACTTATGATTCATTACCTAGCTTTTATTGATGACAACAAATTTCCACAAAGTAGGATTATTAATAAATCAAATATCTTCATAGTTGCAGAATGACAAAATATGTTTTTTTTTACCATAATTAAAACCCTCTAAAATATGATATAGCACCCATATAGTCTCCTCTACACTTGTTTCACCCAATGTCGAAGCTTTGAGTGTGTTCCACTGTAGATAACACTACTCACCAGTAGTCTGGAGCATCACTCGGCCACTAAAACATAGCCAGGACCTGGAAAAGTCATCCTGTTCTGGGTAATTACTTTAAGTTAGAAATGGGCTTCCATGCACTGAAATCACTGGCTTAAGTTTTTCTTTAAAAACTTGACAGCCGCAGTTACAATTAGCTAATAGCTATGATGCTAGCATTCCATGTCCGCGTTGATTGTCGATCGCCACAACAAAACAGAAAGCAAAACAAATATTGCATTGTATTACGTAGAACAGTGATTTTCAACCACTGTGCTGCGGCACTCTAGTGTGCTGTGAGATACAGCTTGGTGTGCCGTGGGAGATTATCTAATGTCACCTATTTGGGGTAAAAAAAATATTTTTTTGCAAACCAGTAATTATAGTCTGCAAATGATGTGTTGTTGTTGAGTGTCGGTGCTGTCTAGAGCTTGGCAGAGTAACCGTGTAATACTCTTTCATATCAGTAGGTGGCAGCAGGTAGCTAATTGCTTTGTAGATGTCGGAAACAGCGGGAGGCAGTGTGAAGGTAAAAAGGTTTCTAATGCTTAAACCAAAAATAAACAAAAGGTGAATGCCCCTAAGAAAGGGCATTGAAGCTTAGGGAAGGCTATGCAGAACGAGACTAAAACTGAACTGGCTGCAAAGTAAACAAAAACAGAATGCTGGACGACAGCAAAGACTTACTGTGGAGCAAAGATGGTGTCCGCAATGTACATCCGAACATGACATGACAATCAACAATGTCCATGCAAAGAAGGATAAAAACAACTGAAATCTTCTTGATTGCTAAAACAAAGTAGATGCGGGAAATATCGCTCAAAGGAAGACATGAAACTGCTACAGGAAAATACCAAAAAAAGAGAAAAAGCCACCAAAATTGGAGCGCAAGACAAGAACTAAAACACTACACACAGGAAAACAGCAAAAAACTCCAAATAAGTCAGGGGGTAATGTGACAGGTGGTGACAGTACACCTACTTTGAGACAAGAGCTATAGTGATGCATGCTTGGTTATGCTTTAAATTCATATCCAACAATTGCGACAACGACTTTTTTCTGTCAACTGAGTTTCATTGTTTAATGATTTCTGCTGGTGGTGTGCCTCCGGATTTTGTCAACACAAAAAATGTGCCTTGGCTCAAAAAAGGTTGAAAATCACTGACGTAGAAGACATAAATACAACTTGATACAACACTTAATTTAGGTCAAGGACATGTAGTAGACGCTTTAAAAATGTTTTTTTTTTGTAAATCAATGATGTAGTGAAGTGGCAATATTTAAAGGGAGATGTAGCAAGGGATGACTGTAAGTGCAAAGCATGCTTGACATTAGGATTGTGGGCTTATGGTGCGTTCCATTTATGTTTGGAAGTCGGAATTTCCGAGTTTCTTGTTGGAAATCAAAACTGGAACACCCCTCGAGGTCGGATTTGTCCCCCTCATCACCCCCAAGTTGGCTTCAAAGATGACTGCTTTGAGTGTAAACGATAACAGAAGCTTCCATAATATCCGTTATTAGCACTTCCGACTAGTTTTTGGCGCACAAAATCAGCCATATACGTTGTATTGTGCGATGTATATGGTAATGTTAGTGTAGTCCATCCATATTTCCATTTCCTACCGCTTGTCCCTACTGGGGTTGAGGGGGCCCTGGAGCCCATCACAGCAGCATTGGGGCGGAAGGCGGGGTACACCCTGGACAAGTCGCCACCTCACCACAGATAGACAGACAACATTCACTAAATGTAAATGTTTTAATGTGGTACAGTACGTGCATACATCACCAACAATGTGTCGTCCTCTTTATCCACTGTGTTTAAAGGTTGCAGAAGGAGTGCATCATTCCCAGCTTTGGCTTCCAACCTCCGAGGTAAATGGAATGCAGCATTAGCACCTGGTAAGTTCGGCTCCTTGTTGCGGTGCATGCTGGGACTTGTAGTATTAACAGTATTATGCATTATACTGCATTACTCACTAGCCCAGTGATTCTCAAACTTTGGTCACAGTCCTGTATAAAGAGAGAATGGCCGACTAAACAACAGGAGCCATCTTTGCTACCAAGGACGCATGCAATTTCTCTCGTTTTGACGTTAGTTTTTCTGACAAAATAAACCAAAATGATATCTCCATATATAATTCTAGACATACTCCATCTCATATACTTATAATAAAACATGCTCCTATTTTGTCAAATTATAATTTTGCGGCCGTATTTGACACACTCTGCTGCTACATTCCTGTTTCCTGACCAGCAGGCACTAACACGCACCTGACGATGCAATAAACATAAAAAAATACACAGAACTAAAAAAAATATTTTGCCAAAATCTTCATTAGGATGTCGTGGCTTGTGCAGCCCTTTGAGACACTTGTGATTTAGGGCTATATAAATAAACATTGATTGATTGATTGATTGATTGATTGATTAGCTTTGGACCAACAATCACTGACAAATGGTGACTTTTGTGTGAAGTATGTCAACTGTGGTGGCTGCCTCCAATGTGTTTGTAATCACTGTATGTATCATTCATTATGTATTATTATTATAACTGAAATTTATTTTTTGTAACATAGTCAATAAGTGTACTTTTGTAGTTATTTCCGCATATTTCTGCTTAATAACTCAGATATGGTAACACTGGTGAGCAGTAAACAATATGGAGTTATTTTTGATCCAGAACATATTTTGCTGCATTCATTATTGACGTAATTCTTGCCACTTTATGTTGTGTATTTTTTATAAGATTTCCAGTTCATTTTATCATTTATTATTACACTCAAAAATTAGGTTTATTTTACTCATTCAATATCTCTTTGTATTTGACTTTCTCTTCTACTGTTCCTGAATATCATTATTTTAGTCTTTCTGAGATTCAAAGATACTGTTTTTGTCAAACCATCTTTTTAATCTGTTAATTTCTTCTGTTATTATTTGTATTAGCTTGTGTGTGTTCTCTCCTTAACAAAACACAGTGGTTGTGTCGTGTTTTGACCTGACACAAGACATTGTAGTTGGTGACTCCCCAGTGTTGACCACAAACCTTCACTTCCCATACTTGTCTTCTTTCCACCTGAGACCAGGTTGGCCATACTCTCTTTATACAAACCCCGTTTCCATATGAGTTGGGAAATTGTGTTAGATGTAAATATAAACGGAATACAATGATTTGCAAATCATTTTAAACCCATATTCAGTTGAATATGCTACAAAGACAACATATTTGATGTTCAAACTGATCAACTTTTTTTGTGTGCAAATAATCATTATCTTTAGACTTTGATGCCAGCAACACGTGACAAAGAAGTTGGGAAAGGTGGCAATAAATACTGATAAAGTTGAGGAATGCTCATCAAACACTTATTTGGAACATCCCACAGGTGAACAGGCAAATTGGGAACAGGTGGGTACCATGATTGGGTATAAAAGATTCCATGAAATGCTCAGTCATTCACAAACAAGGATGGGGCGAGGGTCACCACTTTGTCAACAAATGCGTGAGCAAATTGTTGAACAGTTTAAGAAAAACCTTTCTCAACCAGCTATTGCAAGGAATTTAGGGATTTCACCATCTACGGTCCGTAATATCATCAAAGGGTTCAGAGAATCTGGAGAAATCACTGCACGTAAGCAGCTAAGCCCGTGACCTTCGATCCCTCAGGCTGTACTGCATCAACAAGCGACATCAGTGTGTAAAGGATATCACCACGTGGGCTCGGGAACACTTCAGAAAACCACTGTCAGTAACTACAGTTGGTCGCTTCATCTGTAAGTGCATGTTAAAATTATCTTATGCAAGGCGAAAACCGTTTATCAACAACACCCAGAAACGCCGTCGGCTTCACTGGGCCTGAGCTCATCTAAGATGGACTGATACAAAGTGGAAAAGTGTTCTGTGGTCTGACGAGTCCACATTTCAAATTGTTTTTGGAAACTGTGGACGTCGTGTCCTCCGGACCAAAGAGGAAAAGAACCTTCCGGATTGTTATAGGCGCAAAGTTGAAAAGCCAGCATCTGTGATGGTATGGGGGTGTATTAGTGCCCAAGACATGGGTAACTTACACATCTGTGAAGGCGCCATTAATGCTGAAAGGTACATACAGGTTTTGGAGCAACATATGTTGCCATCCAAGCAACGTTACCATGGACGCCCCTGCTTATTTCAGCAAGACAATGCCAAGCCACGTGTTACATCAACGTGGCTTCATAGTAAAAGAGTGCGGGTACTAGACTGGCCTGCCTGTAGTCCAGACCTGTCTCCCATTGAAAATGTGTGGCGCATTATGAAGCCTAAAATACCACAACGGAGACCCCCGGACTGTTGAACAACTTAAGCTGTACATCAAGCAAGAATGGGAAAGAATTCCACCTGAGAAGCTTAAAAAATGTGTCTCCTCAGTTCCCAAACATTTACTGAGTGTTGTTAAAAGGAAAGGCCATGTAACACAGTGGTGAACATGCCCTTTCCCAACTACTTTGGCACGTGTTGCAGCCATGAAATTCTAAGTTAATGATTATTTGCAAAAAAAAATGAAGTTTATGAGTTTGAACATCAAATATCTTGTCTTTGTAGTGCATTCAATAGAATATGGGTTGAAAAGGATTTGCAAATCATTGTATTCTGTTTATATTTACATCTAACACAATTTCCCAACTCATATGGAAACGGGGTTTGTACATGACTCTGACTGTAGTAATACACAGGCTCCTTCTAGTGGTAAGCCAAAGAATCACTTGATTAAAATACATTGTTTTATTTTCCTATATTCAAACACAGGGTTACTGTTCAAACTGTGTGTAATGCTACAGTGGCCACCAATATTAAATATACTTGGTAGATAAAACCTCTGCCTTGTCTTTTTATTGAATACTTAGGCCTACTATGCTACTTTAATTAAATGTGGGACATTATGGTGGCACTTGAAGAGCCAAGTTTGAGAACCACTGCATGAGTCAATATATTGTGGTCCAAACAAAAGTGTTAGATGACAATTAAAGACAATAATGCAGTGTATTATAATACTTTCTGAGGGGCACAACTATGAGAGCGCTCATGTGAGACACAAGCAGCAGTAAGTGCACGTTTTGCACCTGTCCTGCCATGTGTATAGAGACAACAGAACACTGCTGGTCCATTAAAAACTGTCAAGTTCAACACCAGAATGTTTTCAAGGCCAATGCAATAGTTGTATGCAATCCTTTCTTACATTATGCAGACACTCGTGTGTTTGGAAATCAACTTATTGCCAACTTTGTAATCATTTCTCATGTGCACGATGAAAGGAATCCAGCTGCTCTGCTACGTGATCCCAATGGGGATAGCCTTCCATTCCCACCACCCTCCCCCCTTCCCATCCCAGTGCATCCATTCTGGGAACGGCATACAGACAAGGGGGTTGCATCCGACCAACTACCCCTGCCCCCATCTCTCCAACGGCGCCCGAAATTGTGGCCCCAGCCCTCGGCCTCATCCCTCCGCTCTATTGTGTGCGTGGGTAGTAGCTCAGCCAGGCTATTGTCTGGCCGTGCTCCCCGGCACGTACTTTGTGCACAAACAGACGACATGGCGGCGCTAGCCAGCCAGCTCCCACATAAAGAAAACAATGTCCTCCATGATCATTCATAAACAGTCAATGAGTTCCTGATGGAACGCTTCAACCACTGCAGCTCACATCTGCCTGATGGGAGAGCTTAGAGTGACCGCATGGTGTGCGCATTTCTTCTGGAGCAAAACACTTCATATGGAAAGCAAGAGGCCATGTGATAGAGCTTAGCTGCAGGGTGACGAGCTGAGATATGTGCAGTCTAACGCCACGGTGTAATAAAACATTCCTCGCCAAAGCCTGGCTCATTTGACTGTGTGAGGCCGTGTGTGTGTGCAGATGTACTTGGGAGAAGTTGAGAGGAAAGTACTAAGTGTCCACCGCCTCAACAACGCCAGCGGTGGGAGCCCTTGACCTCTAAGGGGACGGGCTGCCAGGGACAGCTGGTGTGGTCCGTGTTTATTTATTTATTTGGGAACAAAAGACAGGTGGTCACACTTGAAAAGGGCACACAAACACATTCACATATGAGCGCATGTGTGTGTGTGTTGGCGCGCATACACACACACACACACACACACACACCACACACACATTTATACCTCACTTCAAATTATCACACATGCATCATGGATCTCTTTCAGAAATCATTTGGGATTTTCAGAGAAATCAATTTATCAATGATAACAAAAAATAAATATTAGCATTTGTCCATTTAACTGTGTTGTAAATACATTTTTGTGTATAACGCCGATCGTTTGTGTAAAGGGGAATTGCACTTTTTTTGGAATTTTGCCTATCGTTCATAATCTTTTTTTTTTTTTTTTAATGCATTCTAAATATTAAATACATTCGATCAAAAGTCCACTTACAATGGAGCCTATGTGAGCCACTCAATTCTGCCTATAAAGCCCTTAAAAAAACATCCAAACACCTCCATTGAGGTGTTATATACATGATGTTAGTATATATGTAGTGTAGTGACGGGCACATTTATAAAAACATTTAGTATTTACGTATTTTGATCATTTTAAACATACAAGGCGCATTAATTTCCAGGGTTCGTACACCTTTTCCATGGACTTTCAAGATCAATTTTCCTGTTTTGTCCAGTACCTTTCAAAAGGCGAAAACCAGTCTGAATCAATCCATAGCCTTGTTGTTTGTGGTCACGAAATGCTGTCTGTAGGAAAAATACGGAAAAACTGCTAAAACCTAAGCCTAACATTGAACCAGCAGTTATCGTTAACTGAATGGGGCATAGAAAATGAAGCAGTGTTATGTAGACTATTCAATGTCATTGGTTCTTTACTTGTTTGTTTGTATCATCATCATTCCTTACAAGAAATAACATTAATTAATGTTTACTTGTTTGTTTGTATCATTACTCATGTATACATCATTCTTTATAATAAACAACATTAATTATTATTGTTTACTTGTTTGTTTGTATCATAATTCATGTAGACATCATTCCTTACAAGAAATAAAATTATTGTTTACTTGTTTGTTTGTATCATAATTCATGCATACATCATGTTCATTAAAACGACAACCTCCCGGCATGATGGACCCGATGCACCACTGTCCTTTTGGGGGCGACACAGAGTATGGCATGACAACAACCTAATGTTAGGGCTCGTGCAAAGCCAACAGATCAACCGATAGCTTTCATTTTTAAGGAAACCTGTTTTATTTTTTTCGATTTTATAATTAGCCTATTGAGTCAGACTGCCGAGAAATATGATGAACATTTCCAAGCACTTCACCCAAAATTCAAGCATTTTTCAAACCTTCAGAACACAACATTAGAATCCAAGCATTTTTAAGGTTTTTAAGCACCCGTACGAACCCAAATTTCAAAAACGCATCACGACTTTCGTTGAGTTTTTTTTTAACAACATCCCTGATTAATACTTAATGGGAGCCAACAAACATAATAAAACATCACTTAGTGTACAATGTCTGCTGTCATTGCCGACTGATAGAATCTTGTTATATTCCCATTTTAGATGAAAAATGACTCATAATCCTTGCAAGGAAAAGGGGGATGGAACCAAGCGTCTTTTTCTGTCATTATCGCCATTGCAGGGTCTAAATTGGCTGTTTAATTGTACCAACTTGTCAGAATATGTCCTCGTCCTTCTGCTATCCAGGTGAAAGGCATGATTTATGATCTAGAATAAAGTTCAACGAGCAAGGAAACGAGGAAGCAGCTCATCAGTCAATCATGTCAACATTGGCACACAAGCTTGTGATCACGGCGCCGCTCTAAATAGTTTGTCTCTGTTAGCGCTTATAATAATATTACTAATACTTGGTTAATATTCAAGTCACAAAATGTAAATGTATTATTATTGGCGGTTTTTGGATGGTTATTTATTGGGTTTTATGGGCGGAATAGAGGACGCCCCAGTGGCTCCGCTGTAAGCAGACTTTTATTTACGTTTATTTACGAGTTAGAATGCATTAGAAAAAATACATCCGTCAACATGTCTTTCATAATGATCGTGAACGATAGCCAAAATTCCCCAAAAAGTGCAGCTTCCCTTTAAGCAAACATTTTCTTAGGTAGAAATTACTAATTTTGCACATTTCCTGATCAAATAGAGGGCAGAAACCTAAGATGAGGTTGCTACCTTCTAACTGCACAATGCTTCATTTGTTTCTGTTTGCCTGCACGTGTCCAACCAATATTAATGTTTGCAGCAGTGATGTATGATGAAGTTCATACCTGCTTAGGCACTGACACATTTTTAAACTTCTTGTGTTCTAATCATATGATTTGCTCATTACGAGGTTAACAAGAAGTCAACATTTTGTTTTCAATTACTTCTTAATTTCATATTTAAAAAAATAAAATAAACACACAAGCTTGTCCTTCTACAGCAAACAGCTGTTATTTTGTTTGTTAAAGTGTTCCTTATTTTATTTTAGTTTGAAAGTCTGCTTTTGGTGATATTGTTTTGCACTTTCGGGACACCGTGGCTGTGCATGGTTGTAGAAAGAAGGCCGGCACGTGACATAAACACTCTATGCAACTGTTTTGGGCCACAACCACATGACCACGCTTTTCTAAAGATTTTAAAGTGTTTTTTGTCTCCCTCTTGGGATGGAGGGGGGGATGCTGGAGCCTATCCCAGCTGCACTCAGGCGGAGGCCGGGGTACACCTTGGACAAGTTGTCACCTCATCGCAGGGCCTATCCAGAAATGTATTCCCAGTGCGTCACCTTTTCCACATTTTGTTGTAACAGACTTATTCCAAAATGAAATACATGTATTTATCTCCTCAATATTCTACACGCAATACCCCATAAAATCAATGTGAAAAACATTTGTTATTTGAATTTTTGTAATTTATTATAACAAAACAAATCACATGTACATAAGTATTCACAGCCTATGCTCAATACTTTGTTGATGCACCTTTAGCAGCAATCACAGCCTCAAGTCTTTTTGAATACGATGCCACAAGCTTGGCACACATATCTTTGGACAGTTTCACCCATTCCTCTTTGCAGCACCTCTCAAGCTGCATCAGGTTGGATGGGAAGCGTTGATTTTCATCCAGGATGTCTCTGTACATTGCTGCATTCATCTTAGTCTAGTCAGGGAGGTGACAAAAAACCAGATGGTCACTCTGTCAGAGCTACAACATTCCTTTGTGGAGAGAGGAGAACCTTCCAGAAGGACAACCATCTTTGTAACAATCCACCAGTCAGGCCTGTTTGGTATAGTGGTCAGACGGAAGCCATTTCTTAGTAACAATGTTGCCAAAATGCACCTGAAATACTCTCAGACCATGAGAAACAAAATTCTCTGGTCTGATGAGACAAAAATGTTACTCTTTGGCATGAATGCCAGGCATCATGTTTGGAGGAGACCAGGCACCGCTCATCACCAGGCCAATACCATCCCTACAGTGAAGCATGGTGGTGGCAGCATCATGCTGTGGGGAGGGTTTTCAGCGGCAGGAATTGGGAGAATGGGAGAAGAGGAATGGGTGAAACTGGCCAAAGATAGGTGTGCCAAGCTTGTGGCATCAAATTAAAAAAGACTTGAAGCTATAATTGCTGCCAACGGTGCAAAAACAAAGCATTGAGCAAAGGCTGTGACTGCTTATGAACATGTGATTTTTTTTAACTTTAATAAATTTGCAATAGATATCAAAAACACATTTTAACAATGTTATTATGGGGTACTGTCTGTAGAATTTTGAGAACAAAAACAAATTTATTCCATTTTGGAATAAGGCTGTAACACAACAAAATGTGGGAAAAGTGAAGCGCTGTGAACACTTTCTGGATGCACTGTATATACTGTACACAGGTTTTGACATTTAAAAAATATATTTTTACACCCAATAGCAGTAACAATGATAATTAAATCCCTTAGCTTTGACGATAACGTATATGTACAATCACAGGGTTAGTATAAATGGTTGTCTCTCAGCATTGACAATATGGCCTTTAGCATTTACATTGATGTGAATGTTTATCTCCGAGTATTGACCTTATTTTTGATGCACAATACCATTCACACTAGTTGAACATTTGACTATAAGTAATGATAATATTTTTGATGCAGAGTATTATAGTATGAATTAGAGATGTCCGATAATGGCTTTTTTGCCGATATCCTAATTTTGTCCAACTCTTAATTACCGATTCCGATATCAACCGATACCGATATATACAGTCGTGGAATTAACACATTATTATGCCTAATTTTGTTCTGATGCCCCGCTGGATGCATTAAACAATGTAACAAGGTTTTCCAAAATAAATCAACTCAAGTTATGGAAAAAAATGCCAACAGGGCACTGCCATATTTATTATTGAAGTCACAAAGTGCATTATTTTTTTGGAATTTGGGACATGCTCTCCCTGAGAGAGCATGAGGAGGTTGAGGTGGGCGGGGTTAGGGGGGCGGGGATGAGGTGGGGGGGGGGGGGAGGGGTGTATATTGTAGCGTCCTGGAAGAGTTAGGGTTGCAAGGGGTTCTCGGTATTTGTTCTGTTGTGTTTATGTTGTGTTACGGTGCGGATGTTCTCCCGAAATGTGTTTGTCATTCTTGTTTTGTGTGGGTTCACAGTGTGGCGCATATTTGTAACAGTGTTAAAGTTGTTTATACGGCCACCCTCAGCGTGACCTGTATGGCTATTGACCAAGTATGCATGGCATTCACTTGTGTGTTTGAAAAGCTGTAGATAGTGTGTGATTGGGCCGGCACGCAAAGGCAGTGCCTTTAAGGTTTATTGGCTCTCTGTACTTCTCCCTACGTCCGTGTACCACTCCGTACAGCGGCGCTTTAAAAAGTCTTAAATTTTACTTTTTGAAACTGATACCGATAATTTCCGATATTACATTTTAAAGCATTTATCGGCCGATAATATAGGCAGTCCGATAATATCGGACATCTCTGGTATGAATGACGATATGTGATGCACTAATACTCGTCTCCCAGCATTGACACACTATTTTTGACACGCAATATCATTAATGTGGATGCTGATCATCTTTTTTTTTTTGGACGCACAGTAACATTTAAACAAGTCCAGAGTGTCATGCTATGTGCAGCCCATGTCTAACAAGCACAGTGTGTGTGTTATATTCAAGTCCATGAATCTGTACGAACAAGTGTTCTTACTTTTCCATTTTTGGAGCGGCTCGCCAAGACAGTGTGCCCTTGGTCCACTGTACAGCTGTCACTTACAAGCACTCGTTGACTCATATTTATAGCGGCCGCATCATTCGACTTGACGCTGGCCTCAGACCACAGCTGGTCCCCCCTCCCCAAAAAGAATGAGTGAAAGACAAAGCCACGTGCTCCCGCTGGCCGCCTGCAGTCGGTCCGGTCTGGTGGGTTGTGGGCGTTTATGTGTGCCCCCCCCAACGGCTTCTTTGTGCAGACTCTCAGCCACACACATAGTGGGGATAAGCACGCTGAAAACTTGACAGCTGCATTGTCACATCGTGATGGACCTAATAGGGAAGCATCAGCTTTGGTATACAGTGGTACTTCAAATTAAGAGTGCCCCAATTTAAGAGTGTTTTGAGATAAGAGCTGTCTCCCAGCTAATTGTTATGCTTTAAGTTAGAAGTGAAAATTTGAGTTACAAGCCTCCCCACCATTAGTTGCCGTAACAAATGTCACAGAGAACCCCGTAAGATCCTCTCAAAACATCTGGGGCCTCATGTATTAAAAGTTGCGTGGATTTCCTACTCAAAGTTAGTATACATTTAAATCCAGAAAACAGCTTAAGCTAGAAAAAATTCATCCATCCATCCATTTTCTACCGCTTGTCCCTTTTGGGGTCGCGGGGGTTGCAGGAGCCTATCTCAGCTGCATTCAGGCGGTACGCGGGGCACACCCTGGACAAGTCGCCACCTCATCACAGGGCCAACACAGATAGACAGACAACATTCACACTCACATTCACACACTAGGGACAATTTAGTGTTGCCAATCAACCTATCCCCAGGTGCATGTCTTGGGAGGTGGGAGGAAGCCGGAGTACCCGGACGGAACCCACAGGGAAAGCATGCAAACCCCACAAAGAAAGACCACGAACCCGGGGATCAAACCCAGGACTTTCGTATTGTGAGGCACATGCATTAACCCCTTCAAATGTATTAAAAAAGTGTTTGCACGCACTAATCCAAGCACATTTCTTTGTTACATCCCAGTCAATGTAGAATTGATCGCACATGTGTGCATGGCGTAGTGCAGTGGTTCTCAATCTTTTTTCAGTGACGTACCCCCTGTGAACATTTTTTTAATTCAAATACCCCCTAATCAGAGCAAAGCATTTTTGGTTGAAAAAAAGAGATAAAAGAGTAAAATACAGCACTATGTCATCAGTTTCTGATTTATTAAATTGTATAACAGTGCAAAATATTGCTAATTTGTAGTGATCTTTCTTGAACTATTTGGAAAAAAAAGATATAAAAATAAGTAAAAACTTGTTGAAAAATAAACAAGTGATTCAATTAATCAATAAAGATTTCTACACATTGAAGTACCGTATTTTTCGGACTATAAGTCGCAGTTTTTTTCATAGTTTGGCGGGGCTCCAGTGCGACTTATATATGTTTTTTTTTCTTTTTTATTATGCATTTTCGCCAGGTGCGACTTATACTCCGGTGCGACTTATACTCCGAAACATACGGTAATCATCAACTTAAAGTGCCCTCTTTGTGGATTGTAATAGAGATGCATCTGGATTCATGAACTTAATTCTAAACATTTCTTCACAAAAAAAGAAATCTTTAACATCAATATTTATGGAACATGTCCACAGATGTCAACACTGAATGTTGCATTGTAATGAATGGAATAGCCTACTTGATTTGATGTTCAGTTTATGAACTTATATTCATATTTTGTTGAAGTATTATTCAATAAATATATTTATAAAGGATTTTTGAAGTGTTGCTATTTTTAGAATATTTCAAAAAAATCTCACGTACCCCTTGGCATACCTTCAAGTACCCCCAGGGGTACGCGTAACCCCATTTGAGAACCACTGGCGTAGTGGGTAGAGCGGCCGTACCAGAAACCTGAGGGTTGCAGGTTCGCTCCCCGCCTCTTGACATCCAAATCGCTGCCGTTGTGTCCTTGGGCAGGACACTTCACCCTTGCCCCCGGTGCCGCTCACACTGGTGAATGAATGATAGGTGGTGGTCGGAGGGGCCGTAGGCGCAAACTGGCAGCCTCGCTTCCGTCAGTCTACCCCAGGCCAGCTGTGGCTACAAATGTAGCTTACCACCACCAGGTGTGAATGAATGATGGGTTCTCACTTCTCTGTGAGCGCTTTGAGTATCTAACAATAGAAAAGCACGATATAAAATCTAATCCATTATCTATCCATCCATCCATCCATTTTCTACCGCTTATTCCCTTCAGGGTCGCGGGGGGCCCTGGAGCCTATCTCAGCTACAATCGGGCGGAAGGCGGGGTACACCCTGGACAAGTCGCCACGTCATCGCAGGGCCAAATCTAATCTAATCCATTATTATTATTATTATTGTGCTTGGCCAGGCACACATGGCACACCTTCTTACAAAAGACAAAAATCGTATTGAAATTAGTCATGTGCCTGAGATCTGCACGCTCTGGCCAAGCAGAATTCAGTAGGAGTCAGTACGAGGTGCTTCTTTGTCGAGTTTCGAGCAAACGAAAGAGGGTTGAGTGAAATAGAGTGTGTGAGTTTGTCAATGAGTCAGAGTACAGCACACAGGAAGACATAAGATGCACTACATCAGGAAAGAAGGTGAAGAAGAAGATGGATGTGCATGGCCAGATAAGGGTACCAGAGATAAAGTAGTGCTTGTACTGTTTCAAAAAAGTCACTGCAATGATATCTAAAAATTTATAAGAGGTAGGTGACTCTGATTACACACAATATAAATATAATTTCTGTAACGTACAACAAAATGTGTTCATACAATAGCCAGATTAGTTTCATGTGCAATTTATGTAGTATTTGGTTTGCGATCTTTTAAATTTAAACATGCCAGCATATCCAACAAAATCAGAACGACTTTGACATTTGTTTGATTACTCAATTTATTATTATAACATAGAAGAGCTACTTGCGGTAGCAGCCGTACGTGACACAACATAGGGCCATTGTCTCCGGTGTCATTAATGTGCCGCAACCACTGGCGGCTGCTGTCCGCCCAACTGGTCAAGCTGTGCAGGAGTTGCAGGAACGCAGTGTGACAGCAATGGGTGACAAAACGATCGACTACTTAAATTAATAGATATCTTCACAAATATTAAGATAAATATAAAGCATTACATGCATTGGCAAACATGTGAAATTGGTGTCATTGCCTCAATCTTTTTACAGTGTTGAAATCAAATGTTGGCAAAGCCCGAGTGGCCAGCTCTGTGTGTCACCAACGTATCCACAGCAAGTAGAAATGTGCGTACGTAGAACATGAAGTTGGCGTGAAGCACATTTACACATCAAGTTCACTCTTGATACAACTCATTTTTACTGTGAAAAAGGGGTACAGCAGGTGTTTGTGTGCATGCAAACTTAATACATGAGGCCCCTGATCTTACTAGCAAGCATTAGCTTATAACTATGGATGGACCTAACTTTGCTTTTTCAACCATTGTAATGAAGAGAGTGGGTGTGAACTGAAGGGCAGTGCTGAGAAGAAGTGGATGATATTCATTGACTTAAGGAAATAAATCACCAATAACACGACAAAGATTTTCGCCAACTTGGCAAAGCAATTCAAGCGTATCGCTGCTGGTCTGCATCATACTAAAACCAGAATGAGTTAATAACACCAGCTTAGAACGTTGAAATGATATCTAAACGGCGGACATTTAATCATAAAAATGTGGAAAAGCTGCTGATGGTGTGTTTGACAGAGAAGCAGCTGGAAAGAGATACTGTAGAATCCACTCTCCAAAGTAATTGCTGTACATTATTATTACATTACTTAAAATATTTATTCTTCACAAGTTTGTTTTTCTTCCAAAAAGGCATGTTACATATTAAAACTGAACTCTTTTGAGGGTGCAAAGCACTGATTAAATTGATTTCAATTTATTTCAATGGGTGACGTTGACTTGAGCTAAGAGCGCCGTAACAGAACCAAGTAGGCTTCTCAGTTCAGGTACCACTGTGTCAATTCATGTTCTAGAGAAACCTGCACTTATAACTGGAAATACACAGTTGTACAAACCCCATTTCCATATGAGTTGGGAAATTGTGTTAGATGTAAATATAAACGGAATACAATGATTTGCAAATCATTTTCAACACATATTCAGTTGAATATGCTACAAAGACAACATATTTGATGTTCAAACTGATAAACTTTTTTTTTTTTGCAAATAATCATTAACTTTATAATTTGATGCCAGCAACACGTGACAAAGAAGTTGGGAAAGGTAGCAATAAATACTGATAAAGTTGAGGAATGCTCATCAAACACTTATTTGGAACATCCCACAGGTGAACAGGCAAATTGGGAACAGGTGGGTGCCATGATTGGGTATAAAAGTAGATTCCATGAAATGCTCAGTCATTCACAAACAAGGATGGGGCGAGGGTCACCACTTTGTCAACAAATGCGTGAGCAAATTGTTGAACAGTTTAAGAAAAACCTTTCTCAACCAGCTATTGCAAGGAATTTAGGGATTTCACCATCTACGGTCCGTAATATCATCAAAGGGTTCAAGGAATCTGGAGAAATCACTGCACATAAGCAGCTAAGCCCGTGACCTTCGATCCCTCAGGCTGTACTGCATCAACAAGCGACACCAGTGTGTAAAGGATATCACCACATGGGCTCAGGAACACTTCAGAAACCCACTGTCAGTAACTACAGTTGGTCGCTACATCTGTAAGTGCAAGTTAAAACTCTCCTATGCAAGGCGAAAACCGTTTATCAACAACACCCAGAAACACCGTCGGCTTTGCTGGGCCTGAGCTCATCTAAGATGGACTGATACAAAGTGGAAAAGTGTTCTGTGGTCTGACGAGTCCACATTTCAAATTGTTTTTGGAAACTGTGGACGTCGTGTCCTCCGGACCAAAGAGGAAAAGAACCATCCGGATTGTTATAGGCGCAAAGTTGAAAAGCCAGCATCTGTGATGGTATGGGGGTGTATTAGTGCCCAAGACATGGGTAACTTACACATCTGTGAAGGCGCCATTAATGCTGAAAGGTACATACAGGTTTTGGAGCAACATATGTTGCCATCCAAGCAATGTTACCATGGACGCCCCTGCTTATTTCAGCAAGACATTGCCAAGCCACGTGTTACATCAACATGGCTTCATAGTAAAAGAGTGCGGGTATTAGACTTCCCTGCCTGTAGTCCAGATCTGTCTCCCACTGAAAATGTGTGGCGCATTATGAAGCCTAAAATACCACAACGGAGACCCCGGACTGTTGAACAACTTAAGCTGTACATCTAGCAAGAATGGGAAAGAATTCCACCTGAGAAGCTTAAAAAATGTGTCTCCTCAGTTCCCAAATGTTTACTGAGTGTTGTTAAAAGGAAAGGCCATGTAACACAGTGGTGAACATGCCCTTTCCCAACTACTTTGGCACGTGTTGCAGCCATGAAATTCTAAGTTAATTAATATTTGCAAAAAATAAATAAAGTTTATGAGTTTCAACATCAAATATCTTGTCTTTGTAGTGCATTCAATTGAATATGGGTTGAAAAAGATTTGCAAATCATTGTATTCCGTTTATATTTACATCTAACACAATTTCCCAACTCATATGGAAACAAGGTTTGTAGATGACCCCAATCACGCATCCTTATAAAAGTATGCATACAGTACGTACCGTTAAAGTTATTCAAAACAGTCAAAGCTTATTGGATAAAATTGTCATCAAAGATAGAGATAATATTTATTGGCCATGTGAAGGTATAATTGAATAATGTCGGTGTAACATGCAGCAGCATGCACCATTCTACCACTAAGGAATTTGAACTGATGTGACTGCGTGGGTTCCCTCCGGGTACTCCAGCTTCCTCCCACCTCCAAAGACATGCACCTGGGGATAGGTTGATTTGCAACACTAAATGGTCCCTAGTGTGTGAATGTGAGTGTGAATGTTGTCTGTCTATCTGTGTTGGCCCTGTGATGAGGTGACGACTTGTCCAGGGTGTACCCCGCCTTCCGCCCAAATGCAGCACCCCCCGCGACCTCGAAAGGGATAACCGGTACAAAATGGATGGATGGATGGATGATCCCTTCGCTAATTTAACTGTAACCAGGGTTTATCTGCTCATAGTACTGATAATGCTATTTTTAAAGGTTTTTGTATTTTATCCTCATTAATACATCTTCAACTAGGTCATTACAATTCAACAGTATTGTTGAATTGTAACCTCATGAAAACATTTAAAGTCTACAGAAATCGATCATTACCACACAAAACACATTGTATTTAATCAATTTAGGCTTCTTCTAAAAGAAGACAATGCAGTTCTGGTTTCACTTAAGTGCAGACGACTTGTCACCTCGCCAGCATCCTTCTCTCTGCCCAGCCGGAACTCAAGCGGACCGACCGCAGAGCACCCCAAAAAGACCTGAGCCCACAGCATGCCCACTGAGCGGGAGATGTGACTCAAACGATCATATGCACATTTGCAATAAGCTCCAGGAAGTGCACTCATCCGAGCTGACATCCATTTACCCCAAGTCATGTGACCAGTTCCCATAAAGCAGGGCCGAGGACTCCTGCTAACCAAGAACAATTACTCAGCGTATATGTGTGACCCTAAGAGCAGCCGTGGCCAGTGTCGCTCGGGTCACAGTCAAAGACAATGTGATGACTGCATCACAAAGTCATGTCCAGGAGGGATAATAGTCTCTGCACAAGCAGCCATGTTTGTTAAACCTCTGCCTCTGCTTGTTGTATTCAATACATTTGATAGCAGACACTCAAGGTCAGAGTAAGCTGGATTAGTATTCCATTATCACTACTGAGCAAAGACAAACCTTTATTGAAACCTTTTTTTCTTTAAATAATGAGTACATTTCAAAAGGCCACAGGCCAGCACCTGGCAATGATCAGAAAAGCTCTGACAATATATGTTCTCCCCGTGACCCTCCAACCCTCCGGGTACTCCGGCTTTCTCCCACCTCCAAAAAATATGCACCCGGGGATAGGTTGATTGGCAACACTAAATTGGCCCTAGTGTGTGAATGTGAGTGTGAATGTTGTCTGTCTATCTGTGT
Source organism: Nerophis lumbriciformis (assembly GCF_033978685.3). Taxonomy (NCBI): domain Eukaryota; kingdom Metazoa; phylum Chordata; class Actinopteri; order Syngnathiformes; family Syngnathidae; genus Nerophis; species Nerophis lumbriciformis. The sequence continues at coordinate 32,817,241 of NC_084555.2, forward strand.
TGGCCCTGCGATGAGGTGGCCACTTGTCCAGGGTGTACGCCGCCTACCGCCTGAATGCAGCTGAGATAGGCTCCAGTGACCCCGAAAGGGACAAGCGGTAGAAAATGGATGGATGGATAATGAGTACATTTCAAAAGGCCACAGGCCAGCACCTGGCAATAAACACTCTTTAGGGCCACATGATCAGAAAAGCTCTGAGTATATATGTTCAATACAATTTACATGTGCATGGTTTATATATATATTTTTTTAATCATCAATGACATTAAGAGCCTCAAAGGGTTCGATTTGTTTGTGAACTTAAACAATAGCAATAAAAATTACCGAAATGAGGCCACAAACAAATCTTGCTTAAAGCCACAAAAAGCCAAAACCCGGCCCGCGGTACTGCGCATGCGTCCAGCACGGAAAACTGTTTAAATGTTCTTCAAGTGTGGATTTAACCTGGATGTGTACTTTAGCTAACAAACGAAGTATAAATTGATTTTTTTGCATTTTCAGATTAAGCTTGTAACCTAATCGTTTGAGTAGTTATGCGTTCCCTCGCCTCGCTACTGCGCGTGCGTGAAACACGGAAACCTGTTTTGAAACGTTCTCAAGTGTGGATTTCACCTGAGTATGTACTTTAGCCAACCATCATCTAAGCAGATAACGCTATACAAGTTGATCTTTGGCGTCTTCCAATGAAAACCATAACTTAATAAACCGTACATTTAATCGTTTAATAGGTTGGTGCGCATTCCCTCGCTACCCCGCATTCGCAAACCACGGAAACAAACACACGTCTACGTAAATAACGCTATAAGTTGATTTTTGGAGTCTTCAGATGGAAATCCTAGCAACTTTATAAGTCTTCAGTTTAATAGGTTGCATGTTGTGTAAAACATTTAAATGACAAAATACACCCAATGATTCTACTCACACAAGGGCTTCTTCCTGGTTAGAACATTTACTACAGGTTTCCCAACAATTAGTTGATTAACTCTTTCTCGGTTATATTATACGCATGCGTAGTGAGGGTCCGCACATCTTGTCAATAACACCTGATTTGCCAGTCATGGTCATGTGCTGCCACCTGCTGGCCAATAAACTGTACCTACTAGACATGGAATAATCAAACATGCGAATGAATGACAAATGCTATCAAATTGTATAAAAATGTTCAAGTTTATTTCATTCTATAGCTATACATGCAAACATTGGGGTCATCAGGAGAAACATAAGACAATCATGATATTTATAAAAGGCAGTCAAGAGTAATTCATAACATGGATACTAGGTACATATTCAAGCATAAACTCATTGGATCCGTGTGCCAAATTTTTATTACGTCGAGCAACTGCAGCAGAGAACTTCATCATAACGTCCGCTGTAACTGTGAAACGAGAAAGAACATGAACATTTTTATTATTTCTACTGCATTTTGTATTTACAGCATCTCACAGAAGTGAGCACACCCCACACATTTCAGCTACAATCTTATAACAGGACATCTTCTCAACAGACCATACTATATACACGGTATAGGAATCTTGGATATACATTGGAATAGTCAGTGTACAGATTTACTATCCACAGAAAATGACAACCAATAATCATAAAAGTAGCTGGCAACACAAGTGGGTAACAAGTTAATTGTGTCTTGTCGACAGTCAAGCATGGTGGTTATGGCGTCATGGACTGGGGGCAGCATGAGTGCTATCGACACGAGGGAGCTGCGGTTCTTTAAGGCAAACATGAATTCCAACATCTACTGCAGTGGTTCTTAAACTGGGTTCGATCGAACCCTAAGGGTTCGGTGAGTCGGTCTCAGGGGTTCGGCGAAGGTCAAGACACACCCGACTCATCGTGTAAATAAAAAGTTCTCCCTATCGCCGTGTTATGGATACCCCCAAACAATGTTCCCTTTAATTTTCCATCTGATTTGCAGGTGTGTAAATGTTAGAATAATTATGTGTAAGTTATCACACAACTCTTATGCTGAAAGGCCGTTGCTATAGTTGTTATCAATTGTGCTGAAGTTGTACTTTTCTATCTGTTCAAAGGCACAACTTGTAATCTTGCTTTGCGAGTTGTCTCGTGTCAGCAGTTTGTTTCCAGACCCTGCCTGCTGACAGCCAAGGACGGACATAGAGTACCTCAACGCAAACAAAACAGAGACCGGGTGAAATCACGAGTGTCAGGAGATTTCCATTCTGAATAATCACATATTGTGTCTACTGGGGCTGCTTGCATTACCCCTCCCTGCAGAAGCAGCCTCAGTGATGTTAACTAGCACGTTGGACTGTACCTTAGAGCGTAGGGGGAAACTGTAACTGAGTGTGCAGCCCAATACGTCTCTCCTCATGAGTAAAATTCAACTCTAAGTCTCTGCTTGATTCCTTCTTCTTGTCTTGTGTAATAGATAGTTCGGTGTTTGAACCTGACAGTAATGTGATGTGATTGTGTGTGTTGGTTTTGTTCTTGGAAAAAGGTGATGTTCATGCACAGTTCATTTTGTGCTCCAATAAAAAAAAACATAACTGTCTTGAATTAAAAAAAAATACATATAATAATATTTTTCACTAAAGAAGGGTTTGGTGAATGCGCATTTGAAACTGGTGGGGTTCGGTACCTCCAACAAGGTTAAGAACCACTGATCTCCTGTGACATTCTGAAGAAGAGCATGAGCACTTTCTTTGGGAAACTGGGCTGCAGGGCAAAGAAGATCAAGGCAGTGGTATGTCCCACTAAATATTCACACCAAGGACACAAGCGGCTGCTAGACTTTTGACAAGGATAAGAAAGTTTGATCATATTACGCCTATACTGGCTCACTTGCACTGGCTTCCTGTGCACTTAAGATGCAACTTTAAGGGTTTACTACTTATGTAAAAAATACTAAACTGGACAGACTTTTAATAAAGTCTGCTGTTCTTAAAGCCAATGTTTACTTTTCTAATTGGATAAAATCGATTAATTACCTTTTAAATCGATTTAAATCTTCTGGAAGGCCAACTAGCTGAGGACAGATCAATTTTAGGAATATAAATCAATCAATTGCAACACCCTTAGTCTATTAGATTGATATTAATGCCAGGAGTTAATCAACCATTATTATCATACCAGGGTGCAGCTTCTTAAACACGTGACAAAATGCTTGTTTCTTTTTGAGCAAGTTAAGACCGTTTTGGTGTTGTATTGTTATTGCTGCTATTTTAACTGTTTTTTTTTTTTAACATTGAATCAGTTTTACTTTTTTTTTTTTACCATTTTGCATGTCCATCCATCCATCCATTTTCTACCGCTTATTCCCTTCGGGGTCGCTGGAGCCTATCTCAGCTACAATCGGGCGGAAGGCATGGTACACCCTGGACAAGTCGCCATCTCATTGCAGGGCCAACACAGATAGACAGACAACATTCACACTCACATTCACACACTAGGGCCAATTTTAGTGTTGCCAATCAACCTATCCCTAGGTGCATGTCTTTGGAGGTGGGAGGAAGCCTGAGTACCCATAGGGAACCCACGCAGTCACGGGGAGAACATGCAAACTCCACACAGAAAGATCCCGAGCCCGGGATTGAACCCCAGACTACTCATGTCCTTGCTTTTAAATACTTTAATCGTTATTTTTATTTTTGTAACAGCTGAATGAGCAGCGTTGTTACAGTACAAATAAATATTGATTAATTAAATTAGTCAACTTAAAATGTGTTTGTAAGCACAAGCCTAAAAATATCTTAAGAATTTAAAATGAGTTTCCTCCGCCTAGTGGCGGGGCTCTCCCTTAGAGATAGGGTGAGAAGCTCTGTCATCCGGGAGGAGCTCAAAGTAAAGCCGCTGCTCCTCCACATTGAGAGGGAGGTGTTTAGGGCACGTCCGACCGGTAGGAGGCCACGTGGAAGACCCAGGACACGTTGGGAAGACTATGTCTCCCGGCTGGCCGGGGAACGCCTCGGGATCCCCCGGGAGGAGCTGGACGAAGTGGCTGGGGAGAGGGAAGTCTGGGCTTCCCTGCTTAGGCTGCTGCCCCCGCAACCCGACCTCAGATAAGCAGAAGAAGATGGATGGATGAATTTAAAAGTCAATGGCTAAATTAGAGCCACTGAACATGAGTACACTTTATAGTCTGATTAGTCCACTAATCGTTAAAGGGGAACATTATCACCAGACCTATGTAAGCGTCAATATATACCTTGATGTTGCAGAAAAAAGACCATATATTTTTTTAACCGATTTCCGAACTCTAAATGGGTGAATTTTGGTGAATCAAACGCCTTTCTATTATTCTCTCTCGGAGAAATAACGTCACAACGTGACGTCACATCGGGAAGCAATCCGCCATTTTCTCAAACACATTACAAACACCGAGTCAAATCAGCTCTGTTATTTTCCGTTTTTTCGACTGTTTTCCGTACCTTGGAGACATCATGCCTCGTCGGTGTGTTGTCGGAGGGTGTAACAACACGAACAGGGCCCAAAGATGCAAAAGTGGCAAGAAATTGGACGTTTGTTCCGCACACTTTACCGACGAAAGCTATGCTACGACAGAGCTGGCAAGAATGTGTGGATATCCTGCGACACTCAAAGCAGATGCATTTCCAACGATAAAGTCAAAGAAATCTGCCGCCAGACCCCCAGGAAAAGAGAGCGGATGAGGGTATGTCTACAGAATATATTAATTGATGAAAACTGGGCTGTCTGCACTCTCAAAGTGCAAGTTGTTGCCAAATGTATTTCATATGCTGTAAACCTAGTTCATAGTTGTTAGTTTCCTTTAATGCCAAACAAACACATACCAATCGGTTAGAAGGCGATCGCCGAATTCGTCCTCGCTTTCTCCCGTGTCACTCGCTGTCGTGTCGTTTTCGTCGGTTTCGCTAGCATACGGTTCAAACCGATATGGCTCAATAGCTTCAGTTTCTTCTTCAATTTCGTTTTCACTACCTGCCTCCACACTACAACCATCCGTTTCAATACATGCGTAATCTGTTGAATCGCTTAAGCCGCTGAAATCCGAGTCTGAATCCGAGCTAATGCCGCTATAGCTTGCTGTTCTATGCGCCATGTTTGTTTGAGTTGGCTTCACTATGTGACGTCACAGGAAAATGGACGGGTGTATATAACGATGGTTAAAATCAGGCACTTTGAAGCTTTTTTTTTTTTAGGGATATTGCGTGATGGGTAAAATTTTGAAAAAAACTTCGAAAAATAAAATAAGCCACTGGGAACTGATTTTTAATGGTTTTAACCCTTCTGAAATTGTGATAATGTTCCCCTTTAAGATAGTGGATGACTCATTGAGTATCAAAATAGTCATTAGGTGGTATGCTAAAATAATGAACTGGCCAGTCTTTTTTTAACCCCTGAGGGAACTCCTGAAGGAATCAATAAAGTACTATCTATCTATCTGTAAGCGAGTCTTGACAATATACAAACCTTTCATTATTGGTAAATATATGAGATATAAGCTCCCATTAACAGTGATGACATATGTGTTGCAGCTACACCAGTGATCAGCTGATCAGTGACGCCGACAGGTCATTCATGTATGACATGACCCACACTGCTCTCTTAGCATTTGTTTGGTCATCTCAAATGTATTTAACCTTTATATACCATTTAAGTGTGCGTGTGCCTGAATATGCATCGTAATTGTAAACATGAACCGCTAGATGTCACTAAATCACTTTAACGTCCTTAAAAAGGGGCTACAAAGTTCTCCTTTAAAGCAGTCTGTCGTCCAAACATTTGACTGGTGCTGTAAACATAACAAATATTAATACTTTGCTGTCGATCAAATTATGTAATTGCTTTTAATTTTGTGACCTGTACAACTACAATTGGGTGCCCGAAAACAGACTCATTTAAATACCTTTTTCAAGACATCTAAATTGGAAAATTAAAACAATACAACAGCAAAAAAAAAAAAAAAAGTTTAGGATAACTGATTTATATTGTAAGTTTTTACAAACTTTGTACACACACACATTTGGTGAAGAACTGTGATAACGATATGGTTGATATATAAATGACACTAGAACCATTTCCAAACAGGTTACAAAGACTCCTAATTTGGTCGCTGATGTATGCGGTATCATATTGCATCATTTTGTGAAATTTTAATCAATCTACTTGTTAATTTAGTGTTAACATCTGTCTACTTTCTGTTGTAATATGGTCCTATCTACACTTCTGTTAAAATGTAATAATCACTTATTCTTCTGTTTGGATACGTTACATTAGTTATTGGCGATTCTACAAATTTTGGGTATTGATCCAATACCAGGTAGTTAGGGTCAGTATTGTTCATATCAATGTTTCTATCTTAACTTTTCAGGATCATTAAATTATTATCATTATCATACACATTATTATTATCACAATTGGAATGACAAAAACTAAGGATGGTAATGTAACAATATCAATATTTAAAGTTATTTCTTTATTCTCTTTATTACTTACATAATTTCTAATAAAGTCAATAGAGTAAAATAAATAAAAAGCAAAAACTTATATTGGGGTTTATATCCTACATTTGTTAACAAAAACATTTTTTGTGATAACAAAAAAGTATAAATCTAATCATTATAGTATCAGGCCTATACTGATACTGTCCTTAGTATCGTTACGGTCTATATCGATCTGCCCACCCTCTAACTTAGCGGTTGGCTATGCTTTTTTTTTTAATAGCCTTATAGCCTTACAGTGTGTAATGTAGCATGTATCATTCTCAGTGATCATGGTACGTGTAAGAAACTTAATTTATTAGCAGCTATGAATGTGAAGATTAGTCATTTAGAAGCTGCACTGTTGAGGGACATTAGCCAATAGCTTGCGGGTTAGTATGCTACATTACGTTGACCTCTTTGATCGCCTGTCTCTGTCAAATTTGCGGGACACAGCCAGAATTAACATGCAGTATCACGGCATGACAATAGTATAGCTCTCTCGTCGGCCAAATTGATATTAATATCGTAATATTGCGCATCCCTATGAACAACAGGGTACACTAACATCAAGTGTTGTGTATAAACTATGGAAAATTATACAAATGACCCCTGAAACTCACTTTCCATTATAGTTTGTCGAATAGCTACAGCAAAGTCCAAAAGTATTTTCTTCAACATACCAAGAAATGTGTGATGTACATACATAATGATATAAATGAAAGTGTCAAAATTTGACCGGTAACACCAATTAGTGAAAGATGCAAGTCCAACAATCAGCTATGGGATATTGACTTTTGATTGGTTAGGATTTTGAATGTATTTGCCCTTTAAAAAAAATATACAAACAAACTTGATTCAGGGGTCAAACGTTCAATACCATAAAATGTAGTTAAGCAACAGTTTCACATTGTTAATAGTCCAAGTGTTAGCTAAGTATGGATGTTGAGAGCAACTATTCTTTATTAAAAGTGAAGAATAAAAGAACAAACAGCAGTTCTTATGACAAGTACCTCCTTTGTTAGATTTTACTAGTTTCAATGTACGTTACATCTTTTTAGTTTGCTGATCATTACTGACACACCTGTGAAAAGCATAGATTATCAAAATGTTCTGTATTGTATTATGTCTATATTGTGCATGTACATTTGATGGATCATGTTCACAAATAGAATTGTGATTCTGGTTTATTGGGACTCTGAGTTACGCTTAGAGGACCATTTGTCAGAGGGATTTCATTAAGAACCAAAATGGTACCCACTCAATGATGGTGCAGACAGAACAGCACTGGTTGAAGCAGCTGGAGCACTGCCGGCTGCAAGACGAGCAGGCAAGTCGCTCACACTGGAAACAAGATGTCTGCCGTGATCCACTCTTCTGACACACGCAGCAGCCAATACCAGCCGATGATCCTGGTAAAAGTGGAAGCTTATTATACACAATTTGCAAAAACAAAAATATAAGTTTATTTTATAGATAGTGCTGACCAACTTTGTGTTAAGAGTAAAAACGTACACAGTTATATGTGTAGCAAAACCTGCAGGCACTCACCTTCTCGTTTGGTTGCTTTGGTCAACCTCCCATCACTTCCAATCAATGTCTGCCCTCTTAACAGAGTCTGGCTGCTTTTAACTGTTAACTCTTGTCCTGTTGGCCGAGGGTCGGTCACCTTATCCTCACCAGTCCATATTTTGTCCACCACAGCTTTGGCACCATTAAAAAGTATATTTTTCGTCTTTTCTGTGAAGAGAATAAACAGGTGTTCTGTCAAAATACGCTACCCAACACTACTGAGCTTCTTTTTTTGTTTGTTTAATGGCGGTTGGCAAGCAACCTTCTGGTGTGCATTTCCGCCACCTACTGAAATGGAGTGTGGACCGAGGTGGAACCCTACTCTATATTCTTTTATTTAACCCAGTCTTTTTTAAATATGTATACAATGCTTTGTTACCTACGTGTTCTAAGTGCAATCCTAAAATATTTTCTACTGCTAACCTAATCTTCTCTTTCGCTAACTTATTTCCCAGTATTTCCCTTTCTCTATTGTATTTCCTACAATGTTTTAAAACTATAGATGTCCGATATCGGCCTGACGATATCGGCCGATAAATGCGTTAAAATGTAATATCGGAAATGATCGGTATCGTTTTTTTAATTATCGGTATCGTTTTTATTTTTATTAAATCAACATAAAAAACACAAGATACACTTACAGTTAGTGCACCAATCCGAAAAACCTTCCTCCCCCATTCACACAAAAGGGTTGTTTCTTTCTGTTATTAATATTCTGGTTCTTACATTATATATCAATACAGTCTGCAAGGGATACAGTCCGTAAGCACATATGATTGTGCGTGCTGCTGGTCCACTAATAGTACGAACCTTTAACAGTTAATTTTACTAATTTTCATTAATTACTAGTTTCAATGTAACTGTTTTTATATTATTTTACTTTATTTTTTATTCAAATGTTTTGAATTCATTTATCTTTTTTTTTTTTTTTAAAGTACCTTATCTTCACCATACCTGGTTGTCCAAATTAGGCATAATGTGTTAATTCCACGACTGTATATATTGGTTGATATCGGTATCGGTAATTAAAGAGTTGGACAATATCGGAATATCGGCAAAAAGCCATTATCGGACATCCCTAATTAAACACGTCCTACACTTTCTGACGGAAAGTCACAGCACAACACTATTGCGCGTGCGCGCACATGCGCATTAACGTCAAGCTTATTGGACAATACTCGACGTGAGGAAAAAAAACATACTGAACTTTGGCGGCTTACTCGCAGTACCTTTTTACACCACAAGGTGTTTGCTAACTGCTACAACTGCCCATGAGATATGTCGGCGAAAAGATGCCATATTGTGTTTGACCTGTGTCGCGTCTGCATGTGGTCAACAATTATGTTGTTAGCGTTAACGAATGCTGCCATTGTTGAGTACAGGCGACGTCTACATAACGTTTCGGTAAACAACGAAGCTAATTAGCTAACGTGGAGTTATCTGCCACACAACACGTACTTACCATAGATTTCTTTCCTGTATTTATTCCCCAAAACGCTAGAGTTATTAAGCTCACGTTGCCCGACATGTATTTTATACTGAGACGAGAAGGTCTCCGTGAAAGGACACGACCGCTTCGGCATTTTGGGAAAGAGAAAAAGCCAAATGAGCCTCTTATGGTACCGCACTTCTAAGTTGCGGGAAAACGCCTTTCGGTGGAGAACCACAGCCAATGAAGCACAGGATTTATTGTCACGTGGCTTTGCAAACGCCAATCAGATAGTTGCTTTTGTTGTCACGTGATTCTGGGTCGCTGTTGAACTATGCTGCCTTCACGACTCCAAAAGTGTTGTAATTTAGTGCGTTAACCTTAAAAAGTCGATTGGTGGAGTTGTGCTGCCAAGAGACGTATAATAATTGTCTACTCTAAAACACTCCCTACCTCTAACAACCAAAAAGCTGTGAAAACTATGTTTCTGTGTGCCAAATTTGGATTATTTACGGAATTTGTGTGAGCCTATGGCTTTAAATTTTGTTACATATATATATTTTGCATTATATTTTAGTTACTTTATTGAGTTTACAACCCCCTGGCGCTGTTTTGTACTGTTTCTGTACTTGATTTGTTTATTATTTCTTGATTGTATGTAAATGTTCATATTATAAATAAAGACATGCACCTGGGGATAGGTTGATTGGCAACACTAAATTGGCCCTAGTGTGTGAATGTGAGTGTGAATGTTGTCTGTCTATCTGTGTTGGCCCTGCGATGAGGTGGCAACTTGTCCAGGGTGTACACCGCCTTCCGCCCAATTGTAGCTGAGATAGGCTCCAGCGCCCCCCGCGACCCCAAAGGGAATAAGCGGTAGAAAATGGATGGATGGATGGATGGGTTTATAAAATAAGAATAAAAAAACAAAAAAAACGTACAATAATTGTCAAATTTGAACGATGGTTTCACATTGTGTCTGATTTATTTAAAAAAAATACCGTAATGTATATTAATTTGACCCATTCAATACATGGATGTTAACAAACACAAACAATATAAATCACAAGCATCAAACTCAAGTCCCTGAGGCCACATCTGGCCCTCCAGTTTTTTATGGCCCGCGGAAGCCTGGACATATTTTTTTTGTTCTTTCAATTTCTACAGAAAATGTGCATGAATTGGAAACAATTGCATGTCTTTTAAACTCTAATAATATCAGACCTGGCAAAAATATTATATGAACATTTTCAAAAATATTTTTGTTCAAATTAAAATAAAAACTTAAATATGTGCTTGTCACCCTGACTTATGACTTATCCATCAATTTGTACAAAACAAAATGTAATATACAAATGTATAGGCTTATGTAAATATGTGTAAATAATACAATGACGCGATTACACTTTAAAATTCATATTATTCACTAGGAGCGCATCCATATCTGTGATGTAACTTTCAATGAAAACAAGTTTGACAGTCCTGAGATATGCATCGTTGTGGAGGGCCAAATTTAAAAAGAAATATTTAAAAATGTATTATGTGTCATTTATTAATCATAATTGGAATTAAATACATAAATGTGTCATTTAATGTAAAATTACATTTAATCATTAATTTACTCTTTAATGATTTAATTAATGACACTTTTAAGCAATTATTTAGAGATATATGTATTTCATTTTGTCCGATTTGGCCCTCCATACATCATACATGCACTGTGCCTGATGCTGTGCATTGTCTCACGAGCATCTTTACTGCCAAGTGGTAGCGCTGTCCTGCCAGCGGCAGCTGTTTACCAACATTGCCGTTAGTTTATTTAAAGGTAAAACTGTATTACATGGTATACTACAAACAGCCATTTGGGTCGATTAAAAGGTGGAAAAGATGAGCAAATTTATTAGAATAGGTTAGCTAATTGATTCCGCCTTTTATTATCTAATTATATGAATCAAATAACATGCAGAACAATAACAAGAAGATTTCATGGGTGTAATGTTTATTACTAAGTGGAGGGAAGCAGATCTTTTTTCCGGAGAAAAATGACACATGATCTGTGCAACTTTGGATGTTTTCCTCTAAAACATCTGGATCATACACTCTCTGGACTTTCCAACGCCAACCCACTTGACTGCCGGGAGTGAGAGAGAAAGAAAAGTTACTCTCAAGAAAGTATATAATTATATTCATGCACGTTTAGACAAGATAAAACGTCAACCTACTGGGAACTCCAATGTGGTTCTCAATGAAGCGGATGTAGTTTTGTGCTTTGACTGGCAGGTCACTCCACCTGCGAGCAGCAGATGTGTCTGTCTTCCAGCCAGGGAAGGTCTCATATTCAACCTCCACTTTGTGCAAAACATCCATGTTTGCTAGGGTTCAGGGCAAAAATGAACATTAGCAAAGCACACATAAATATCACCTGTTTTTTTGTTGTTTTTTAATACCTGGGAAATGTGGAATTCTTTTGCCGTTGAGTTTGTAAGCAATGCCAACTTTAATTTCCTCCAACATATCCAAAATGTCAAGTTTTGTCAAAGCGATGCTGCAGCAGGAGTTACAGGTGAGCAAGGAATAACACACTGAAATGTAGTTATTATTGTGCAGAAAAAGTATGAAACGACACAAGCACTTCATGTTTGCAATAACTGCTTTAACTACTTACGCAGTGAAACCATTGATCATGTGCGCGTATCTCACGATGACAAGATCCAACCAGCCGCAGCGTCGCTTCCTCCCTGTGGTCACACCCACTTCATGACCCTTTGTCTGCAGCAGCTCCCCTACAGCCTACAAAGAACATAAGCAAACAATACCTTATTGTCCATTCCCTAATATTGTACTAATCACAACATTACTGTGTACACTAAGTACTACTGGACACTTTGATGACAACCAATAAAGAGCTGTAGCAGAAATCGACTACCACAAATACGTTCATGGTCATAGTTAATTAGGGTTGCAAAAGGGTGGAACATTTCCAGGTAGTTTTTTTCAACTTTCTGGTAATGGTAAATTTATCTGCTAATATTCGAAGTCGGACAATTTCATTAACACATTCTATTTATGCATTTGTTGCTCCTGAAAATGAGTCTGGTAGTAATTTTCCACAATATCCATTAGTTTTTGAGTAATAGTTAGTGTGGTAATGTGAAATTCCTTGTGTAATCTTGTCTGTCTGCGCACCTGTTTCACTCTCTCTCTCTCGTCCTCAGTGTGACGTGCAGCTGGCGCGAGGCAGCAGCACACACCTGATGCCAATTAGGTCTCAGCCTATTTAACCTGGATGCTCACCACACGTGACCATCGGAATTTTGCTTACTGTTTCCAGTCGTATGTGTCTTTGGTCTTGCCAGAGAACTCCCTAATTCTTTTTTTTTGTGCCCATCCTCTCAGGTTTGCCTGTATTATTTCAAGCCTTGCCCACCGTCCTTATTTTGTACTTAGTTTTTCGGTTTTACTTTTCCCATGAAGTATTATTCCTAGCTTTGCCTAGTGTCCTTATTTTGCACTTTGTTTTTCTGTTTTAGTTCTTTCATTAAGTATTTTTCCTAGCCTTGTGTAGTGTGTTTGGTTTTGTATTTTTTTTCTTAGTATTTTTTTGCATGGTGTGTTTTTTGTGTTTACCACCATCACCTTTGTTTTGCTACTTTGTGCTTCCTCCTAAATAAAAGGAATAACTCTTGTCCATAAGTAATACATCTCTGCCTCCTTGGGATGCACTTCAACTACATGTTACAGTTAGATAACTAACTGTACTTGGAATGTCCCCTTTCTAACCTCAGATTCCATATGCCGCCTCTCTTGGTGTGATATCATCTACAGAAGTAGAGCCCATTTCCCTGCTTAGACAGTGTGGATAAAGGTTTGTAAAACTATTATTTCATCATTTAATTGCGTGTTTTTGTCGCCCAGGGCCAGGATTAGTACTTCAAATTTAATGATTAACATATGGAAAAAAATACATAGAATAATTTAATGACACATGGCTTGTGCCTGTCATGGGTATTGTCTTAAGCGTATGACATTTTTAATACTTTTTATTATTTTCTTTTAAACCTTGCATGCCCATGTGTTCCCATTCTTGTAAGGCTGCTGGAAATCTGAATGTCTCGTGAGGAAAAAATGGCCAGGTTCTTTCAGCATTTTATCAAGCCCAATTTGAGGTACACGTCCAGTAATAAAACATCAGTAGAAAAGAGTCACAAAATAGAATACTAGTGGCTAGGAATGTAACAGTATCAAAATCTCACGATATGATATTATCACGGTATTATGGCCAAGGTACGATATTGTGGTATGTCCAAAAAAGACTTAAAAATGCCATAGTGTGTAAAATGAAGTGGCAGTAATGTTTGCGATAAACACACTTACTGTAATTGAACACAATCATAATTCTAAAGTGTTCTAATCATATTTATTACTACAAACTAGGGCTGCAACTAACGATTAATTTGATAATCGATTAATCTGTCGATTATTACTTCGATTACTCGATTAATAATCGGATAAAAGAGACAAACTACATTTCTATCCTTTCCAGTATTTTATTGAAAAAAACAGCATACTGGCGCCATGTTCTTTCAACTTGCCAAATAAAACAAGGAAAATGTTACAAAAATGCACACTTTTGACACCCCTGCTATAGATAATAAAAAATTAAATCTGATAAATGCATCGATAAAAAGCAGAGCCTGACGACGCATGCGCGTTTATCACAATTCTCTCGCTCTGTCTGTCTCTCCTCCTCCCTCACCAATGCTGCTGCACGCACAATTTGTTGTGTTTTTAACCTTCTTAACCCTGAACGTACATTGAAAATACACGCAACCATAACTCAAAATGCCGGACATTTGAGGCATTTAAGAAACACCGCCCGACAGCCCCGCAAAAGAGGACATGTCCGGTGAAAAGAGGACGTATGGTCAGTCTATCCTAGATCGGTCGATCGGTTTCACGTCCGGTGAAACCGATCGCTGCTAGTCCTCTTTTGCTAGCATGCTAGCAGCTAACGGGCTAGGATAGACTGACCATACGTCCTCTTTTCACCGGACATGTCCTCTTTTGCGGAGCTGTCAGGGCGGAGTTTCATAAATGCCTCAAATGTCCGGCATTTTGAGTATTGTTTACACAACGTGCAGTACGCTACTTAATATGTCCGTGTGGAAACTTGTTCGGCACACCTCCGCACCGAAATGAAACCCCCATACCGAAACGGTTCGATACAAATACACGTACCGTTACACCTCTATTATTTTGATTATTGTTTCTCAGCTGTTTGTAAATGTTGCAGTTTATAAGTAAAGGTTAAAAAAAAAAAAAAAAAAAAAACGTAGCCTCTGCACATAGCATAGATCCAACGAATCGATGACTAAATTAATCGCCAACTATTTTTATAATCGATTTTAATCGATTTAATCGATTAGTTGTTGCAGCCCTACTACAAACATGTTTTTGTAAGTGCAAAGAATTGTGCAGGAACATTCACTGTTTGAAGCAAATATTAAAAAATAACTTACAGTTGAGTGTCTTTAAAGTGACAATGTAAACATCCAGTGTAAAACTATGTTTCAACTTTTACTTTTTGAGAAACGGTGTCCTCCACAGTGGTCATGTTTATCAGTTTGGAATATGATGTTTCTCAGAAAAGTTAACAATATAACTTTTAATAACTTAAATACCTCACAAACTGAGGTTTGGCTTTACTGGCTTCAAATTTCTTATGGGTGGCGATTTGAGGAGGCAACTTGTCCACCGTGCTGTCTCTCGCCCGAGTGCATCTGGATAGGCTCCAGTACATCGAGAGACAAGCGGTGAAAAGTGGATGGATGGATTAAGGATTCATCAAGAAGTTTTATTTTACTTGTATTTCCCGCGATGTACAGTTTTTTTTTGTTTGTTTTTTTATTTCCGTCCGTGCTCTGAAGTGACCAGCTGGCTGTCACATTGGAAACGTTTGAGACAAAATTAGTGTGTTTTGCTTTGCAGAAAGCATACTTTCATACCTCTGCCAAAAAGGTTTGTTTGTCTGTTTGTTAGCAACAAAACCCAATAAATTTTGAATAGATTTTGATGAAATGTCAAACAAAATTTCTTCTCATCTACCTGTGAACACATTTCACTTCCTGCTTATGGCGTTCCACGCCCCCACCTTGCCAGTACCACGCTTCGCAGAAGATTCTAGGAGATGTAGTGTTTTCAGACCTGGTCAACGCTAAAGTGCCAGAAAAAAAACAAGTTTTTGTTTGATACCGTCATGGTATTATGAAGAATTTGAAACCGAAATACCGCGGTATCTACGACCGTTACACCCCTACTAGCGGCTTATCGCTTTTCTTTTACGCTTTTTTTTCTTCTTCTTCTCTTCTTTATGGAGCTTGTGCTGCAGTGAGCGCAAAGCTGAGCTACACTTCCGTGTTTACGATATGAATACAATAAACTCCATAATGTAGCTACTGGTGTGTGTGTGTGTGTGTGTGTGTGTGTGTGTGTGTGTGTGTGTGTGTGTGTGTGTGTGTGTGTGTTCCAAGCCAAAGAGAAGCTGCAAAATCTCGGTGAAACCACAGCAAGCACAGCGGCGAAAAAGCTCCATTACACACAACACTGGTGTTACCTGCGTGAAGTTCAACTCCAAGGACACGCAAAGATTGCCGCAAAAAGTCATGCATATATTTTTCCACGTTTTGACTCAGTTTTTCTAGCCTTGATGGTATTTTTAAAATTTCTTCACATTCTGTGCAAAAATAACATGACTTGGTATTAAGATGCTACCAAAACCTGTGTATGAACCCCTCTATTTACAAACTTTTCGATTTACGAACTTTTCGATTGAGCCTAATATGCCTGTGTATGAATGCTCCGTTCAGTCATCCATTTTGTGCTTGCTGCAGTGCACTACTCAGTGCTTCAGTCTGTGTACCTTTTGTTCACCTTCTGACAAGTTTTGTACATTTTAACTTAATGAGTCCCAAAAAGACAACAGACCAGCGTGGAAAGGAGGGAATTGCTGTGGTGCTCAAATTATTTGTGAGGAGTGCAATAATGGCACTTTTATGTATGGAAGAATGGATGAAGCAGGCTTCATACCACAGCAAGTTTGAACTGTGATGAGACCAGACTTTTCTCAAAAAAGATGCCAAAGCAGTCTTATATCACAGCGGAGAAAACTACTTGTTAAGTGGCACCTCTTCCAAGAACACAAATACAGCCCCTCCCTTCTCTCCCTCTGTCTGCTCCTTTCTTGTTAGCTCCTCCTTTGCCGTTGTTAATGTAAGTGGACTTTATTTTTTTTAATGTTTAGGATGCGAGTGTTGGCAAAGCAGCGCATCCAAAAGACAGCAGCATGTCATTGTTTTGGATTGTTATTAAAGAGAAAGTTGATCAATCACCCCCTTTTTGCGTTTTACTTTGATATTCAGCACTGTATATTATGTTCAAAGTGTACTTTTGTCGAGCCTGTAACCCATTATTCACATTTCATTGTTTCTTATGAAGAAATGTGATTCAATAACTATTCAATTACAAGAACCAATTAAGTTTGTGAATCGAGGTTCCACTGTACTGCGCAATATGAAATGGTCTCCTGCAGGTGATGTCAGCATTTACAGTTAAAAGTGGGCTTTCCAAAGTGTGCTGAAACTTGTTAGAAAACAAGCCTAAAATCAATACTGCATTTTAACTGTCAACATAATTCTTAGGTTCACAACTACGGAAAAAAGTGCCAATGTTGTCTGCATTAGAGTGGCTCTTTAACCATGGGAATGACATTTACACACAATCTAAAAGCAACTAAAAATTCAAACTTTTGAAATACATGCGATCGGATCAAATTAAAGGGAGAAAAACAAGGGGAAAAAAAGGGAAGCCGCTGGTGTTCTATTTTACGTCCTCTTCTACTGATATTTTGCTCCAGATGCTTGAGGAAATGCTGAAAGAACAAGAGAATACACAGGCTATTATGTCTTTGGAAGAGGAGATTGAAGAGTAGGGAAGTCCAAAAATGGCGACTCTTTTTTATTTTGTTTTTGTTCATAAAAAAAACAATGCAGTTTTGAAGTAATCATGGACAAGGATGACAAAAATATGCAATTAATTGATCAAAATAATTGGTCTACATGCCTTTATCCACACTGCCTATGCGGGGAAATGGGCTCCACTTCTGTAAATGGCGAGGGCGGCATATCGAGTTTGTCCAGTTAGTTATTTACCCATTATTCAAAAATTAATTGATATTAATTATATTTAGGGCTACAAGGGATTCTGGGTATTTGTTCTGTTGTGTTTATGTTGTGTTACGGTGCAGATGTTCTCCCGAAATGTAATTGTAATTCTTGTTTGGTGTGGGTTCACAGTGTGGCGCATATTTATAACAGTGTTAAAGTTGTTTATACGGCCACCCTCAGTGTGACCTGTATGGCTGTTGATCAAGCATGTCTTGCAGTCACTTACATGTCTGCAGAAACCGCATACAACATGTGACTGGGCCGGCACGCTGTACGTATGGTGAAAAAGTGGACGCGACGACAGGTTGTATTGGACGCTAAAGGCAGTGCCATCACGGCACGCCCTTGATATTGTTGTCCGGGTGAAAATCGGGAGAATGGTTGCCCCGGGAGATTTTCGGGAGGGGCACTGAAATTCGGGAGTCTCCTGGAAAGATTTGGGAGGGTTGGCAAGTATGGTGTGCACGCGCGTACGTGTTGACGAGACCGGGTAGTGAACGCTGTAAACACCAATCATTTAATTTGGGCTTGCAAAAATTTTCAATACTTTGTAACTTTGTAATTGTGAAAAATGTAAACAATTGTTAAACCACTAAGGGTAACATAAGCTTAAGGTGGTATTCTTGTTATATTTTTTGCTATGGGGAAGTTGCAAACAGCACCTTTTAAGAGTGCAGAAGAAAGACTTTAGATTTATGTTTTACAATTTTTTTTGCTAAAATACCTTAACTTCAGTCCTAAATCAAAACAGCAAACATGTTACGGTTTTTAAACCATTTCAATGCCAATTTGTCCTAATTATGTCAGTTAAAAAAAAAAATGCATTAAATGAGTTATCATCCATACAGTAAATGTTAAAAAGCTGAAGTGCTGGGGTAAAGAGCAGGCCTGACTATACAGAAGATTATTATTATTAACAGAAAAACATTTCATGCATTATTACATTTTTTAAGTTAGGGTTAACTCATAATATGATTTTTTTTTTCAAAATAAGAAAACTGACACAATTAGATCAAATGGGCATTTAAAAAGTTTAAATAAAAATACAGTAAATATACATTAAATGTTAGCTATTTTTATTTAGGACTTACCGGTAAGTAGATTTAGAGATTTAAGCAAAACAAGTAGAAAAAAATATCAATCATAAATTAGTATACACTTTTTATAAACTTTTCCGTCCTGGCGCAACGTAACTGCTACAGTATTAAATTATGTCTTCCCCAGAGGGTTCAACATTGTGGTCACTTTCCTAAGTAACATAACCTGTGCTTGTCACTGTATTCTCAAGATGAACTCTGGCCCTAAATGTATCTTTGTCAACATGTGACCTGCATGCGAGCAGACGTGTCAGTCAGTCAGTAAACGCCTTGCATGCTCCTTGGGCCAGCTGTCTGAGTAACAGTCACATGATCCAAAATATATGTATCAAGTTTACTGTAAGTGTGTTACATAAGTATATGTTTCTATGCAATAAGACACTTACATTGAGTTGCTCAGTTGGGAAGGCTCCAATTCCCACTCGGGTGGTGTAGGCCTTTGCTACACCGAATACATCACCAATATTCGACGGCGGAATCCCAAGTCCAGTGCAAGCCCCGCCCACGGTGCAGTTTGATGATGTCACAAAGGGATAGGTACCTTAGGAGAGAATTGATTGAATCACTGCAGGACAAAAAAAATCCATCTATCTACCGCTTTTCTCTTTCGGGGTCACAGAGAGGGCCGGAGCCTATCCCAAAAATCCTCATATCCAAATACTGTAGACCATAGGGGTCAAACCCGAGGCCCAAGGGGCAGATCTGGCCTGCCACATCATTTAACGTGGTCCGGAATGTAATTTGAAGCAGCCCGCCACATCATTTAATGTGGTCTGGGACCTCGTTTTATGTGGCCCACTGCATCATTTAAAGTGGTCTGCCACCTCCTTTAATGTCATCCGCAGCATCATTCAATGTGGTCCACAGCGTCATTTAAATTGGCCTGCCGCATCATTTAATATGGTCCGGAATGTAATTTGAAGTGGCCTGCCGCATCATTTAATGTGGTCCAAGGCGTCATTTAATATGGTGCCCAGCGTCATTCAAAGTAGCCCGTCGTATTATTTAATGAGGTCCGTAACGCGATTTCATGTGGCCTGCCGCATCATTTAATGTGGTCTGGGACGTCATTTAACGTTGCCCGCTGCATCATTTTATGTGGTCCAAGTCGTCATTTAATATGGTCTCCAGTGTCATTCAAAGTAGCCCGTCGTATTATTTAATGTGGTCCGGAACGCGATTTCATGTGGCCCGCCGCATCATTTGTTGTGGTCCACAGCATCATTTAATATGGTCCGGAAAGTAAGTTCATGTGGCCCGCCTCATCATTTAATCTGGTCTGGGACGTCACTTAATACGGCCTGCTGCATCATTTAATGTGGTTTGCAGCGTCATTTAATGTGGTCCGCGGTGTCTTTTAAGTGGCCCTGGCCCGCCGCGTCATTTGTTGTGGTACGCAGCATTATTTATTAAGGTCCAGAACGAAATTTCGTGTGGCACTCCGCATCATTTAATGTGGACTGTGATGTCATTTTATGTGGCCCGCTACATCATTTAATATGGTACGCCGCATCATTTCATGTGGTCTGGGACATCATTTTATGTGGTCTGCCGCATCTTTAATGTGGTCCAGAACGAAATTTAATATGGTCCCCAGCGTCATTCAAAGTAGCCCGTCGTATTATTTAATGTGGTCCGGAACGCGATTTTGTGTGGCCCGCTGCGTCATTTAATGTGGTCTGGGACGTCTTTTTATGTGGCCTGCTGCGTCATTTAACGTGGTTAGCCGCATCATTTAATGTAGTCAGCCGCATCATTTAAATGTGATCTGGCAAGTAATTTCATGTGGCCAGTCACATCATTTAACATTATATGTCACATTTTTAATGTTGTCCGCCGTATCATTTCATGTGGTCTTGGACGTCCTTTTATGTAGCGCGCTGTATCAAGCAATAAGGCTACAAAAGTGCCTTATTGCAGTGAAACTTGCCAAGGGACATGTAACCAAATATTAACATTGCTGTATGTATACCTTTGACCCAGCAGATTTGGTCACATTTTCAGCAGACGCATAATAAATTCATAAAAGAACCAAACTTTATGAATGTTTTTTGTGACCAACAAGTACGTGCTCCAATCACTATATCACTAAAAAATAAGAGTTGTAGCAATTATTGGAAACTCGAGACAGTCATGACATTATGTTCTTTAAACTTTTGACCACGACTGTATATATGTATGTATGTATGTATGTATGTGTGTGTATATATATATATATATATATATATATACATATATATATATATAATGTGATCTGCCCCTTCATTTATATGGCCTGCGAAGGCTGGAATTAATATTAATGAATTTTTGCTTTTTGACAGAAATATATACTTCATGTGTTTTACACTTTCATATGTAACAAGATGTTCCAAACATTTTTTGGGAGAGTTATCAAAAATAAATACTGGCTGTCACCTAGACTTAGAATTTCAAAGCGATGTATCTATCAATATGTTAGTGAAACATATAATAATCAAAACTGTTGCCTCAGCAAATCGTGTGACAAGGCTATTTTACATTCACATGGAGTTACTCTTACAAGCGGCCTCTGAGGGCTGCAATAATTGCGATGTGGCCTTTATTAAAAACAAGTTTGACACCCCTTCTGTAAACATAAATCCTACCAAAGTCAATATCGAGGAGAGCAGCATTAGCCCCTTCAACCAGAATTTTCTTTGGGGATCCATGAATGGCTTCATACATGTAATAGACTCCATCCCTCACCATGGGCCGCAACCTTTCTCCATACTCCTGCAGAGCAGAACTTGTGTTTTCATGTCAGGAGCAGAGACAATTTCGTATTTCCTTACCTTAAGTTGTTTCAGTTGGTCATCAGCATCTACGACCAAGGTTGGATACATGGATTGATACTGGTGGACAAGGTTTTTGAATCTGAATTCATAAAAATTAATGTACAATATCACATAACTAGGACAGTAACGGTGTCGTGTTGTTCATATGACTTTCTCTTACCGGCCAGAGAAGTCCTTAAAGTCACCCAAAAGGTCGCATACACGAAGGCCCGTGCGAGATGCCTTGCTGGAGTATGCAGGTCCAATCCCCTTCTTGGTTGTTCCAATGCTGCCATCACAAAGCATTCAACTGTTACTCATACAGGCAGATATTGAAAGGTCCCACTATTATGCAAAAGCGATGTTCCAACAGTGATTGATCTATGTCCTACAGCCTGTTTGTGACCATTAAAAGTGAGAAAAACATTATTTTCTCCACAAGTTGCAGGTTTGAAGCTAAATTAGGGTAAAATGATTAGTAAATTTGAAACCCACCAAAAGAAAAAAAAATTATGTTGAATAAAAAAAAATACATCAGTTTATTCAAAATAAAAATAAGTGCACATGTGAATATAATTATGATTCACTTTGCTAATTCTTTTGAATAAATTGGTGATTCTGAAACTGTGGTATGTATACCACTAGGGGTATGCAGGCTCCATCTAGTGGTACACCAAACAATCACTTAATTAAATAATCAAACAAAGTGTTACTGTTCAAATGGTGTGTAATGTAACAGTGAGTTGTTTTTAATGAATACTTGGGCCTACTACACTACTGTATTTTAATGTTGGTCATTATGGTGGTACTTGGAGAGACACGTTTTTTCTAAGGTGGTACTAGGTGACAAAGGTTTGAGAACCACTGCAATAAATGATTTGTTTTCATTTTACCCCTTTCATATATTTTTCTGCGATCCCTGCCAGTTTCTTGTTGTTCCCATTGGGTTGACTTTTTTCTTGCCCTAATGTGGGATCTGAACTAATGATGTCGTTGTGGTTTGTGCAGCCCTTTGAGACACACAAAAAGCGTTCATCACCTAAACTTGAATAACTTTTTATTTTCCAGATTTACCAAGAATAATTAATGTTCTAAAAGTTTAGAAAATGTCAAATTCGACATGCTATGGACTACTGAACAAAAGACATTTATAGTTGAGGCCTATTTTCGGCTGAATTCTATCCACGCGGCTCAATTGCAATTCAAAGCACGGTTTGGATGTCGTGAATTTCCTGCCCACACAATGATCTACAGATGGGTCAACAAGTTCCGAACCCATGGGACTGTTAATAATCTCAATCGTAAAGATACTAACAGACAATCACACTCTGCACGACTGAAATCATCAAGGACACCACAGAACGTTGATGCAGTCAGAGACTCTGTTGTTCGCAGCCCACGCAAGTCTGTGCGTCGACAAAGTCAGGAGCTTGGAATGAACCAGGAGTCTGTGCGGAGGTTTTTGATCGCTGATCTCGACCTCTATCCTTACAGGATACAGATTAAACAAAAGCTTACACCTGCCAACATGAGGAAACAAGTGATCATGTGCCAATGGTTTTGCGATAAGATTGACGCTGCGCCAGACTTCCTTGACAATGTCTGGTTTTCGGATGAGGCACATTTTCTGCTGTCAGGTCATGAACAACATCTTCTGGGGTAGCACACCCCCTGAGTACTGTCTGCAAAGGCCATTACACTCTGTCAAGTGCACTGCATGGGTCACCATCTCCAAACATGGCATCATTGGACCATTCTGGTTCGAGGACAACGAGCGGTTTGTGACAATCAACACCGAGCGATATGTAGGTGCTTGGCAAATTCTGGACAGCACTTGGTCGACGAAGAGGGGTCGTCAGGGACCTCCAGTGGTTCTAGCAGGATGGTGCGACCCCCCCACACCTCAAACGAATCATTGGCATGGCTACAGCATCGCTTCCCTGACCGACTGATCAGCCGCAGGTGTGACACGGACTGGTCGCCACATTCACCGGACTTGAACGCCCCAGATTTTTTATCTGTGGGGATACCTTAAGGACAGGGTGTATGGCAACAACCCCCAGACTATCCCTGATCTGAAGGCAGCAATCACAGCAGCAATAAGACAGATCCCAAGGGAAGGATGTGGGAGGGTCATCGAGAACTTTGCCTGCCGGATCCAAATATGCTTGCAGCAACGGGGAGCTCACTTAGAGATGTCTGCTACATAGACTTAACCTAATGTAGCTGAATTTTTGTGTTAATCTAAATAACATTTTGGAAGTTATTCGATTTTTATTGATGAACGTTTTTTTTTGTGTCACCCTGTAAGTAAAGTTTGATTGATTGATTGATTGATTGATTGATTGAAATTAATGAGTATGTGGTGCCCTGGGCTACCGGCCGCAAAAAGAGACAATGCCCTGAGTGGTCCTTGAGCAAGAAAGGTCGACACAGTGCTGTGGGAAAACCCCATCTAATGCCTGTGTATATAATAATACACTGAATACATGTGTAGCCATTACTCTATCGAAAAACAAATTGAATCGTGTGTACTCTGCGGTTGTTGTCTTGTGATGCAGCTGTCAATGTAACGATGTCATAATGCGGTCAATGTAAACCCCTGTTCAAGGATTACCAAAGAAAGGCGTTGGTTTGGATTAAATGAATTCACTACAGTGATGGAATAAGCATTCCTCTGAAAAAACTGGGGCTGTAACGATTCGTTTTCATAACGATTCGTTTTCACAACAATTCGATTAAATTTAGAATGTGTGGCTGTCGATATGATTCTGGGACGACATTATTTTTTTTAGAACGATACGATCCGACTTAAAATCGATTCAGTAACTTTTTAACAAAAAAAAATTACTGTTTTCAACAAAAAAGTGTGACTGTGAAATAAATACTGGATACTGGACACTGTAGATGAAGTTTCATATATTCCTCTTATTTTTTGTAATGGAATTATAGATAAATGAATTATGGATACAAAGAAGCAAGTAAACAACAATTAATGCCCAATGCATTAACATCTTATCTGAATAAAGTGCAACCAACACTTTAGGTTGAATTCAAAAGAGGAAAGATAGATTTACCTGCTCCTTCTGTTTTTGTTTTTCAACATAAAATAATACAATATTGATAACAAAAATAAAGTGCAACCAACATCTCTTCAGGTTGAATTCGCCATAGATGCACCTGATAAAAATAAGTGGAACCTTTTTTTGACCTGCTACTACTCTCATTATAGGTTTCGGCGACACACGGACCAAATGGCCGAGGGTATCATGAATGAAGTTGAAAACGTGAGCAAAGTTTGACCTCTTTTTCAGTTATAAATAACTTTTTTTTAAAAACATTTTCAATATTACTAATATAGTATGTTAATTACATTGTTTTCAACCTTCTGTCTCAACCTAGTGCGTCAGCGAACCTGCTCAGCTGTCACTTCCGTTGTGTCCGTCGCATCCTTTGTGGTTTAAAGTTAAGTTGTGGCTTTATATTATTGTGTTGTGTCGTTTTTATTTGTGCTGTAGCTTAAAGTTGTTATGTTGTTATTAATTATATTGTTTTGTGGCTTTTGCATTACGTATAATCCTTATTTGGATTACGCCACGGCGGGGCAGACAGATTTCAATCAATCAATCAATCAATCAATCAATCAATCAATCAATCAATGTTTATTTATATAGCCCTAAATCACAAGTGTCTCAAAGGGCTGCTTTTAACGTCCTTATCATAAAAAGTGCTGAACTTCATATAGAGTTCTTAAATCCAATGTTTTCTTTTTTTGTAGTATCGATAATATCGATATATTGCCTTTTAAAACAATGTTGGAATCGATACCTATCTACCGGAAAGCCAACTTACTTATACTTAAAATGTAGGACTATAAATCGATCAATTGTTACACCACAGATCTGTTTTCACTGCTTTTTAGGGGCCAGGATGGCACCATACACCAGGGGTGGGCAATTAATTTTTACCGGGGGCCGCATGAGCAACCTGCAGTCTGCAGGTGTACCTAATGTTGTAGCCCAGCAGCGACTGAAGCACGGATTTCATATTTCATTCATTCACAACTCCAACACGAACATTATTGTTTTTGCACTTTTGGCTTCTTATTAAATAACTTTTTTAAATAGATTCAATCTTGCACGTGGAAACTTTAAGTGTGGGCTTTAGTTGATATAACACTCCCGTTAGGGGGTGCATTCTACGCCGGGGGTGCATTATCCGGCACAGCACCTGTTATATCAGTGCAACAGAGTCCAATAAGCACTCCTTAATAAACTCTCTGTCAGAAAACGCCTTACTTTTTCTGGCGATTTTGTGAGAAATGACAAAACTTGTCCTGACGGCTGCATTCTGGCGGTGTGAAATATGGCAAAACGTCCTTGTTGGGTTTGCAGTTTTACCATCAACGCATCAGCCTCCCTTGCGCACGCTTCATCGGACAGATTCCGGTATTTTTCCTTGTGCTTCGTCATGTAGTGGCGATTCAAATTATATTCTTTAAGCACAGCAAGCTGTGTACCACACATTAAGCACACGGCTTTACCTTTAATATCTGTAAAGAAATACTTGGCAGTCCATGTCTTGTTGAAAACACGCCATTCGTCATCAACTTTTCTTTTTTTAGCGTCTCATCAATTGTCGCTTTGCACCTTCACTCACAGGTTACACCCGGACATACGCCCATAAATAACACTTTTCAAAATAAAAGCAGCACAGTTGTATTGCGCGCACGACATAGATGTTTTTTAAACTTTATTTTGTAATTTGTGATTGCCGCTGTTCACATTCACTCACGCGCATACGTCCACACGGAAGTAATACAAATAATGCTTTTCAAAACAAAAGCAGCACCGTTGTATTGCACACTCGACATAGATACTTTTTAAAATTTATTTTGTAATTTATGATTGGCCTCCCGCGGGCCGGACAGGGACGCACAAAGGGCCGCAGAATGCCCAGGTCTGCTATACACTGTAGGATTATGTCTGTTTTTGCATAGAAACATGCATGGAGTTTCCTGATTTTGTTGAAATATTTGTACAAAATTATCAAAATTCCATTTTGGTAATCAATGTGCATTTTTCAAATTACGACTTTAATTTTGGTTTAGAAACAATTCAATTGCAACCTTCATCGACAGGATGGCTGTTTTAGAAAATCTCTAAAAAAAACGCCACCGATTTAGGGAAAGTAAGGAAAACTGATATATTGTGGCGGACACTAGGACCCAGGTCTCACACCCAGTAGACCTCAGGTGGGGGCGTAGTCAAATATATGTTTAGGCACTGAGTGTGTCCTCAAACCGCCACATTAGTAACAGCCATACTGGTGACCCCGACGTGATCCAATGTGGCTGCGGTCCACACCTTCAGGTACCTTGGAGTCCACATCTCTAATGACTTCTCCTGGTCAGTCAACACCACATCAATCATCAAGAAGGCTCAGCAGCGGCTACACTTCCTTAGAGTCCTCGGGAAGTACATCCTGAAGCCTGACCTGCTGCTGACCTTCTACCGCTCGTCCATCGAGAGCCTGCTGACCTACTGTATTACGGTATGGTACGGCAGCTGCACTGCAGCAGACAGGAAGAGGCTGCAAAGAGTGGTCAAGACGGCTCAGAAGATCATCGGCCGCCCTCTCCCCTCTCTGACGGACATCTACACCTCCCGCTGCCTCAACAGAGCCAGTGCCATCATCAAGGACAGCACCCACCCTGGCTCTGACCTGTTCCACCTGCTGCCCTCTGGGAAGCGCTACAGGTGCATTAAAACCAAAACAAACAGGCTAAAGAACAGCTTCTTCCCCAGGGCCATAACCATCCTGAACGGACTGCCCCATTGTCCCTCATAACTGCCTTCTCTTCGGTGCAATAACCCATTCCACCAACCACCCTGTTTTTTTTTTGTTTTTGTTTTTTTTTCATGTATATATTCATTTCACACCATATTCATTGCACTTCTACATTTTTTATATTTTTATATATTTGCACATTGTTTTTCTAGCATGCACACATCGCACTGTATGGAATGGCCTCAATCTCGTTACCTTGCGTAATGACAATAAAGCTGATTCTGATTCTGATACCGGTCTTTAAAGTGATAAAGCTTACTTCTTTCCTTCCTGTGCCTGTCTTTCCGTTTCCTGTAAGCCATCGACAACCTGATGGAAATCAAACACTGAGGAAAGAAGAGAAACAAGTTTCACAAGAATTATGAACGCAATAAAATGTTAACACATGCAAGACCTTACGCACCGATGTGAGCTCTATCTGACACAATTAGTCTCTTTTCCCAGCCTTTCAGACCTGATGAGAGAACAAATGTCAATTATTTATGCTTTACACTTACCGGGCACTTTATTAGGTACACCACCTGATCCAAAAAAATCTGCCATTACAAAGATAGCGATGCTCAGTTGTCAGGGATAATAATAGTGAGGTCTCATATTGTTTAATACATACACCACGGACAACTGGTTTATTTTTGTAAAGTTTGTGTAATAACGTTGCGCAAAATACCTTTCTTCTCGTTCTTGTCTCCCTCCTCAAACAGGCCGGGTAAATGTATGACCACGCCATTACCTGCAAGAGCAGAAAAGAAAATGATCAAAGAAATGAACTGTACCACTTTTGTGCTATTATAATATTCATTTATTTTATTTCTTTACCGATGAGAGAGATGCTTTTTGGGTTGATGATTCCACTGGGGAGAAGGTGGAAGTCATACTCTTTACCATCCACTACCACAGTATGTCCTGCGTTGTTGCCACCCTAAGAAGGAAAAGCATAATATGTAAAAAAAAATGCTATTATTAACGTTAGCCCCCACCACCATCGTCTCCTGGGGCACTGTTGGTTTTGTTCCAAAGATGAAAAATGTGTTATGGTCTCATGAAACCAAAGTTGAACCTTTGAAATGCAGCTTGGTGGTGCAAAAACAACACAATCTGCACTGTGTATAAGAGATGTTCTTGCAATCTGACAGACTGGGTTATATTACTTTAAATATGTTTTAAATAGTTTATTTTATTAAGTATAAAGACATTTTAGAGGTCCCACAGTAGTGTATTGGAAGTGCGTCATCCAAAATCTAGCCTTGAGGCTGGAATTTAGACAGTTAAAAAGCTATTGTAGTAAGATGTCGTTTTGTGTATCTGTAGCTTTAATGCTAATGAGCTGTGTTTATACAGAGCGTGTGACTTCCAGAAGCCCTATCGTGCACTTTATCCCCTTTTTACTTGTACAATTGTACAAGTTCCCATATGTTTAAAAAAAAAAATGTTACTAATTATAATAAAGCTCCCTGGATTTTCACAGCATTTATTTTTAAAATGAATACATGACTAAATGATTAATGGTCTGTTTTTGATGGCACATCCAGTTAAGTAACTGGAAATGGCCAATCTAGAAGCTCAGCACATTTTTCAAATATTCACCTATGACATCATTATAATCATGTATCCGGCCCCCCAAAATGTATTTGTAAAGTGGGGTCTTTTTTATTAATAGGTTGAGAACTTCTGTAGCAAAATTGACCCTTTTAGCATTTTAACCAATGTATGCTTTTAAAATGCCTCATTTAAAAAAAAAAAAAAAAAGTACTCTATTTGGTGTTTTAAAATTCTGCAGGGGTAGCTCCAAACTTGTCTATCAATGACATCACTGCCATTCAAGCATATGACGGTGATGTCACTGACAAGTAGACTACTTGCCTACAGACTGACTACTTGCATGTTGAAATATAGATTAAATAGACTAATAAAGAGTTTGTATTTTGAATGAGGCATATCAAAAACATACAGATGAAGGTTGAAGTATTTAAACGGCCCTTTTAATAATAACGTTTAATGTACATTGCAAAGCCAATATATTATATTGTATAATCCAGTGTTTTTTAACCATAGGGCCATTGTCTGCCCCTAGAGCAGTGGTTCTTAACCTGGGTTCGATCGAACCCTAGGAGTTCGGTGAGTCGGTCTCAGGGGTTCGGCGAAGGTCAAGACACACCCGACTCATTGTATAAATAAAAACTTCTCCCTATCGCTGTGTTATGGATACCCCCAAACAATGTTCCCTTTAATTTTCCATCTGATTTGCAGGTGTGTAAATGTTAGAATAATTATGTATAAGTTATCACACAACTCTTATGCTGAAAGGCCGTTGCTATAGTTGTTATCAATTGTGCTGAAGTTGTACTTTTCTATCTGTGCAAAGGCACAACTTGTAATCTTGCTTTGCGAGATGTCTCGTGTCAGCAGTTTGTTTCCAGACCCTGCCTGCTGACAGCCAAGGACGGACATCGAGTACCTCAACGCAGACAAAACAGAGACCGGGTGAAATCACGAGTGTCAGCACATTTCCATTCTGAATAATCACATATTGTGTCTACTGGGACTGCTTGCATTACCCCTCCCTGCAGAAGCAGCCTCAGTGATGTTAACTAGGTAACTCCCGAATAAATAGAGGAGCACGTGGGACTGTACCTTAGAGCGTAGGGGGAAACTGTAACTGAGTGTGCAGCCCAATACGTCTCTCCTCATGAGTAAAATTCAACTCTGTCCCTACTTGATTCCTTCTTCTTGTCTTGTGTAATAGATAGTTCGGTGTTTGAACCTGACAGCAATTTGATGTGAGTTCATGCACTGTGTTGGTTTTGTTCTTGGAACAAGGTGATGTTCATGCACAGTTAATTTTGTGCACCAGTAAAAAAACATAACTTTGCCTTGAATTAAAAAAATATATATATAATAATATTTTTCACTAAAGAAGGGTTCGGTGAATGCGCATTTGAAACTGGTGGGGTTCGGTACCTCCAACAAGGTTAAGAACCACTGTAGAGGGTTGCCAAAATGATCTGTTTCTCAGCTGTGGTCCGTATGGGCTGCAGCGGTGCAAAAAAAACAGAAGAAGTCTGAAACTAAAGTCATGAGCGCAAAAATGATGGCTAAAGTGGTGAAGCTGTATTTTCATTTGCACTTTAATTTTGTTGAAAGTTCAGTAATACTTTTGTTCAGTTTTGTAATTTTAGCACAACATAATTGTATGTAAATACATTTTTTGTCAGTTATTTATGAATCCCTTCTTATGTAGTATATTTGAGTTTGATTTTATTTCGAATTGGTTCTAATCAGCCTGTCCATCCATCCATTTTCTACCGCGTGTCCCTTTCGGGACCTCATCTGCAATCGGCGGAAGGCGGGGTACACCCTGGACAAGTCGCCACCTCATCCCAGGGCCAACACAGACAGACAGACAACATTCACACTC
The DNA here is from genome assembly GCF_033978685.3 of Nerophis lumbriciformis. Taxonomy (NCBI): domain Eukaryota; kingdom Metazoa; phylum Chordata; class Actinopteri; order Syngnathiformes; family Syngnathidae; genus Nerophis; species Nerophis lumbriciformis. The sequence goes on from NC_084555.2 coordinate 32,848,052, forward strand.
ACATTCACACACTAGGGCCAATTTAGTGTTGCCAATCAACCTATCCCCAGGTGCATGTCTTTGGAGGTGGGAGGAAGTCGGAGTACCCGGAGGGAACCCACGTAGTCACGGGGAGAACATGCAAACTCCACACAGAAAAACCCCGAGCCTGGGAATCAAACCCAGGACCTTCTTATTGTGAGGCAACAGCACAAACCCCTGTTTCACCATGGTGCCTCAAGGTTTATACTGTATGTTAAATAAATAATAATCTTTGTGATTAACACATGGTTTCATATCATTTGACAAGGTTGTAAACTATAGGTAGGTTGGATATAATTATTGAATGTGATTAAAATCAAGAGTAAGATGAATTCAGCGTTTGTATTTGAGTGTGACCCGGGCTCTTTGGTAGTGGAAATCCCCTGGTATAATCAATGTTGACTCATTGTCAAAATTGGTCAGAAAGTCAAGGTTATTTTCATTTTAGTTCTATAAATGAGGGTTAAATAAGTGTCAGAATTGGTTGAAAATTCAACGCTATTTCAATGTCGATCATAGCAAGCACTTTCAATGTTCTTTTCAATGTCTGACTTCAGTGTTGGTCTCAACTTTCAGCCTGACCATATCGCAATGTTGATTCAATCACTTTTTGCTGTCTGGGTAATGTTTTCTATCTGCAGGTGTTGCAGTTATGAATCCACAGAGGGCACCGTCTCTCAAGTCAATTCACTCAACATTTTCCAGCCGGAAGGCACATTTGCTTAAAAAAAAACTCCAAAATGATACAATTTGTAGCTCCCACGTCAATAGCTGACTGACAGATAGTTACAGTAGCATAGCAACAGGCTTTATTTTAAAATGTGTAGGGAAGCGTTTTTTTTTTTTTTTTGGCAAAGCTGTCTTCCGTGAAGTAGTACACAAACCAAGCTCATCTAGCGAGGTGCATGACTCAGACAGTGTTATGTCCACGAGGAGTCAATTTTGCATTGAAAGGGACTCAAAATGTGTGGGGGGACATGAAGGAGACTGTGCACTTTGGCAAATGTAAACGGTAGTCATTTTGGACCGGAAAAAAAGGAGTATTTAGGACTATTTTCTGTACTGTATTAGTAACTACTTCCTAATCACACTCACACAAGCTTTCATTGCATTTCATGTATTCGTGAAACCTGGAATTCTACAATTTAACATTTTAACAGAAGCCAATTGTTAAGTTAATTTTGTTTGATGAATACACAACAGTGTTTCACATATATTAATTTACTTGTGGTGTCCTGTCACATGTAGAAAATAAATAAATAAAATAAAAAAAATTAAAACATTGTTTTTTTTAAAAAAGATTTTACGATACAAAAAGTAACACATGAGTGGTAACATCCCAGGTAACACCTAACGTTAGCGTAACGTTACTGTATGGTTCTCGTTTGGTTATGCAAGATGAGAACATTCTAAGAACATTCTCAGAACATATCAAAACCTATCTGACACACAAAATATTTGCCTGCAATGGAAACAGCGACCGTTAGGCTTTTCAAAATGTTTTTTTTCGCAAATTTACTTTATATACATTATGTAGTAACGTTTCCCTAACGTTCCGCGAACGTGTTGTGTTTTTCGAACAATCTGACGTCAGCTGAGCTGAGTCAAGGCTGCACGCATGCGCGTAGAAGCTTCCGTGAGACAAAGACGAAGCTCGACAACGCTGCAAATTCCAGAACCCCGATAATCAGGCAATACGGTGCGCCATCCATTGATCACATGTAAGTAGATAGAAAGAGTGAAATATGAAGCACGTTTTTGTGTAACAATTTCTACCCTACATGATTAATTTCAGACCATTTTACGGTTTTAGCGTTGTGTCAAATGCGCACCATGCTCAACTGCCGGCACCATATAAACTAGCATGCATTTCTCGTGCATATTGGCTGTTATATAGTTTCCAAATACCAACGAATGACTTCTGAAGAAGGGTGGATCTATCTGTAGCCTAGTTAAACAATAATTTGCCCCGTCAGTGTCATATTTTGAGGTCCATATGGCACGAATGTTGCCTGAACGTTCTGTTAAACATTATCACAATTTCAGAAGGGTTAAAACCATTAAAAATCAGTTCCCAGTGGCTTATTTTATTTTTCGAAGTTTTTTTCAAAATTGTACCCATTACGCAATATCCCTAAAAAAATGTTATATACACACGTCCATTTTCCTGTGACGTCACAATACAAACAAACATGGCGGATAGAACAGCAAGATATAGCGACATTAGCTCGGATTCAGACTCGGATTTCAGGGGCTTACGCGATTCAACAGATTACGCATGTATTGAAACTGATGGTTGTAGTGTGGAGGCAGGTAGCGAAAACGAAATTGAAGAAGAAACTGAAGCTATTGAGCATTAACAACCTTGAGACCTCCGATTTCGGAAGGTGGGGGGTGGGGGCGGGTGGGGCGGGGCGTGGTTAAGAGAGGAGTATATTGACAGCTATAATTCACCAAGTCAAGTATTTCATACATATTATATATATATATATATCTACATCCTGAAAATATGCAAACAAAACTGTGTTTAGATAATTGACACTTCAAACTTGCATAAATAAATATTAAGGAATATAACATAACTTGGCTTCTGAGAGTTTCAAAATGTAATGAATAAAATGCTAAAGTTGTTGATAAACAAGCTATTATTTTGATAATTAAATATGGTCATTTTAAATGAATTATTATGATAATTTAAAATCAATTATTTCAAATATGTTTATTTTAATGTATAATTATATGGCTGGATGTAATAAGGAGTCACAAAAAAATACAAATAAAAATACAATTAATTTTGATGTTTTTAGCAAAATATAGTAAAAATGTGGGCGATAATAGGGCAACCCATTTTCCTTGTTCTTTTTTTTTTATAGAATAAACAACACAATGAAGAAGTTTCAACAGAGGGCTTATAAGCGTAGATGGGCTGCCACAACTAGGCATTTGAAGAAGCAATGCCGACAGTCAACTTTAGAATTAGAGAGTGATGATAGCGAGCAAGAGAATGACACGACAATCTTTACAACTCCAGAAACAGTGACAACCCTTCAGTACATGGATGCTGCGGAGACTGCTTCCTGCACTGCCGCGGGTACTGACAATGCCACCTACAGTGGCCCTGATAGTGATGAGCCTGATGAAAATGATTCTGATTGGAGACTAATCAACCATCATGTCACCTTGTCATCTGATTCAGAAAATGAGAGTGATAGTGACTGCTTTGAAGATATTTTGAGGTCTGGATTATTTTATCTTCAGAATAGCTTCTGCTATTGGCCAAAGCCAAAACCTACCCACTCCAGAATCCGGAGAGCTGAGATTCCTGACAAAGAAGTCTGGGATAGGCTGCCAATTCGGGTTTTCAGGAAAACATTGACTGGTAAGGGAATATTGTCAAAGTCATATCATGTATATCTTAAACAACATAATTCATCTTGAGTCATCAGCATACTTTGACATTTTGCAAAAGACTTTGACAAGGCCCTTCAATATGAAAAACAAGCTGAAATGTTTTCGAGCCCAGAGGAAGAAGAAATGTCAACCAAATGGAGCCACATCACCCCTGAACGTTATAGAAACGATGAGGAAGATGTGTTTGATGCTGACGGTTAGTCACTTTTCAAAGACTGTTTACTTACAATACTCAAACACTACTTAGTGGTGCATAAATGTTATTGTCTTCGTTGGTTTAGGCGAAGAGGAAATTCGGCCAAAAAAGAAGTGCAGAAAAGAGAAATTACAGATCCTCATCCAGGCACCCCCACTGCCAGTGCTCCCACCATTGAACTTTCCAAACTCCAGCGAGTACCAGACCACTTCAGCCAGTACCAGCCAATACTACACCACTCCAAGGCATCCAGGCCGACCTCACAGCCCAGCGAGAAGCAGCACTTACAGGCTCAGTCCAGACAGGAATCATGCATCCAGCTCAAGCCAGTACCAAACCACTCCAACCAGTACAAGTCAGTACCAGACCACTCCAAGAAGCAGCAGGAATGCCCTTGAAAGTGAACGTTAGTTGGCTATTTAACTGTTGATAGGTGGTGTTAAACAGGCTGTTACAATGGGCAGTAATACGAATTACCTCTTTGACTTTTGTTGTCTTTGCAGTTTTCCAGTTAAACATGAAAGTTAAAAAAATAGTTGAGAACCAGGGAGAAATTATGCGCATGCTGAGAGGGCTGGCAGCACAGTCTGTGGGGCCAGAAGCTATGGATGTTCAAGATCTCATTGAGAAGCCTTTCGAGACTCTTGAGCAGCTTAAGACCTTCTGTGAACAGCTCGACACTGATCTTCTGCTCAGAAAGCAGCTGGTAATTAGTTTTAATTCCCCACTGCAAAATTATCTTGCTCAGTTATCAAAAAACATGTTCTAATCAAGTACAATATTGTTGTTTATTTATTTGTATAGGTGAAAGCTCTTACTGCTCTTGGTGGGCAGAATTTGGCAGACACGGTGAGGACAATGCTGAGGAAAATTGCCACAAACAAAGTCCTGGAGCAGCTTGGTCTCCGTGGAAAGACAGGCAAAGTGGCATTTGAGGACTTGCCCTTTTACAGAATAATAATAAGTACGTGTTAATAATAGGTTTGCATCTTTGAACATGTTGCATGTATGCTCACAAGGTCGATCTAGCTGTTATTATTACGGTATTTATTCTAAAGGGAATTCTAAATTGTGCTGGTGATTCCAGAGGCATGCAGGGGTGTTTACAAACAGACGACCACAGCTGAAGTAGATTGTGAGCTTGGAGAGGTCCTGAAACTGGCCACTTTTCGAAAGGGAGGTTCAAAGTTTGAGGTACGGAGAATTATGATAAGATATCCCAATTTTGAATTCCATTTTATTGAAGTTCCACTGCATGTCTTTTGAATTTGCAATTATAACTACTTGCAGGAGAAGAGGATGAATTAAGAGGAAGCGACGGCGAAGAAGGGCAAAGGGAAGTGTAAAAAGGAAATGGACAGTGAGATGAGTGACCAGGTAAATGATAAAGTAATTATGCCAATGTTTTATTTCAATTCATAAAGATCCCAGTTCTGTGTTGAATTTGCAATTATAAACACTTGCAGGAAGCGACGGCGAAGAAGGGCAAAGGGAATTGTACAAAGAAAAGGGACAGTGAGATGAGTGACCAGGTAAATGATAAAGTAATTATGCCAATGTTTTAATTCAATTCATAAAGATCCCAGTTCTGTGTTGAATTTGCAATTATAAATACTTGCAGGAAGTGAAGAAGAAGAAAACAGGGAAAGGGAAAAGAACCAAGCAAACGCTAGTGAGACCAGTGAGCATTGAGCAGGTAAACAAGGAGCAAATTATGCCATGTTTTAATTTAATTCAATTCATCTACATTCCAGTGCTGTCTTTGTTGTATTTGTGAATATCTATAATTATTTACTTCCAGGAAGAGAACCAACAAGAAGGGGCAGGAGTACACTGACGCGCACGACCAAGACCACTGCATTCCATTTCTATTCCATCCATCTTCTTCAGCTTATCCGAGGTCGGGTCGCGGGGGCAGCAGCCTAAGCAGGGAAGCCCAGACTTCCCTCTCCCCAGCCACTTCGTCCAGCTCTTCCTGTGGGACCCCGAGGCGTTCCCAGGCCAGCCGGGAGACATAGTCTTCCCAACGTGTCCTGGGTCTTCCCCGCGGCCTCCTACCGGTCGGACGTGCCCTAAACACCTCCCTAGGGAGGCGTTCTGGTGGCATCCTGACCAGATGCCCGAACCACCTCATCTGGCTCCTCTCGATGTGGAGGAGCAGCGGCTTTACTTTGAGCTCCTCCCGGATGGCAGAACTTCCATTTCTATTGTATTATAATTATCACTAATAAAGAATTATTGTTTAATTTTCTGTTTTGAGTGTCAGTCCTGACAATATAGCACAAAAACAGACGTAAATACCACTGCATTCCATTTCTATTGTATTATAATTATCACTAATAAAGAATTATTGTTGAATTTTCTGTTTGAGTGTTATAGTCCTGACAATATAGCACAAAAACAGACGTAAATACCACAGCATTCCATTTCTATTGTATTATAATTATCACTAATAAATAATTATTGTTGAATTTTCTGTTTGAGTGTTAGTCCTGACAATATAGCACAAAAACAGACGAAAATAGCATGTTCCTAAACAGTTCCCTAAACGTTCTTGCCAAACGTTCATGGCTAACGTTCTGCTAACCAAGCAAGAACTCCACAACCTCACGTTCTTTGAACGTTACAAACTAACGTTCCCATAACAATGCCACTACGTTCTCCTAACGTTCACATAACGTTCACGTGTTACCTGGGATGAGGCAAAGTAACACAAAAAAATGAAGGGTAAGGTATTATTTTCAAATAGTCTTGGCATTTGCATAATAACACCGACACGCAACATGCAGTGACATAAATGCTGGGAAAAGCAGCTTTTTTTATGCAGACTCTGAATCGATAGGCGAATGTGCAGATGTATCTAATGTTGTGAATCTATATAATGTTTATTAAGTTTATTTTCCACAGTGTCTGAAAGAATTAGCGGTGACGACTTCAAGATATATATTTAAACAGTGTACACTTTAAAATTATATTATGATAGTTTTGAAAAGGGAGGGGGTGGTTTAAATCTGGGAACGCCTCCAGAATCGAACATTTTACAGACAGACTCAAAAAACTTGTTAAAAAGTGACCGTGGGGCAAAATGTATGCAAAATTTACACCTAATCATATTCAATACATATTATCTAGACCAGTGTTTCCCAATCTGCGATGAGGTGGCGACTTGTCCCGATCGTAGCTGAGATAAGCTCCAGCGCCCCCCGCGACCCCGAAGGGAATAAGCGGTAGAAAATGGATGGATGGATGGTGTTTCCCAATCATATGGGCCATTGTTGGGCTGCGAGCATGCCCTTAGAGGTCCTCCAAAAAATATATGTTTCTCAGCTGTGGTCCGCATGGGCGGTAGCGGTACTCAGGTGTAATACACTTTTCCACCACTTGTGGCAGTAATGACAATATCAAACAAACAGAAGAAGTCTGGAGCTTAAGTCATAGAGAAGTTTCTCAAGCGCAAACATTATGACTAAAGTGGTGAAACGGTATTTTCATTTATTGACAGTTTATTTTAGAAACATATATATTATTATAATTCATTATTAATTTAGTTAGAATGTATTTATTTTAGCACTGTGTAATTGTATGTAAAGGTATTTTTAATCAGTTTTCAGAGTTCCTTCTTTTGCATCATATTTCATTTGTTGTTATTTTGGTAATCAGCCGAACCTAAACCTTGATAATAATCTTTGTGATTAACACATGGTTTCATATTATTTGACAATGTTTGTCCTGTTAAACTGTAAGTAAGTTAGATATAATTATTGAATACGATTAAAATCAAGAGTAAGATTACTAATTCGGGGTTAATATTTGAGTGGGCCCTGGGCCCCCCTGTAATGAAAAGGTTGGGCCCTGAAGTCGAAAACGTTAAGATCTGATCTAAAGCACAAGGAAGTGTTTTACATAGATTAAAATCATCATAAGTCCCCTTTAAGTGAATGTAACGGAGTAAATGAAGCACGTTACTACACACCTTCGATAATATGTAAAGAAAAGCCAACTCTATCTTCACAATCTGAAACATAACGGAGCACTTTTGTGACAAATGTAATCAACATGACCCAAGCTAACTTCTTTCCTTCTCAAACTGACTGGAAGTTAGGATTAAAGCAAAACGTGCTTCAACTGCTGGTATCTCCTAAAAAGTAAATTACATACATCGTCTTAGGGCTGGGCGATATATCGAATATACTTGATATATCGCGGGTTTGTCTCTGTGCGATGTAGACAATGACTATATCGTGAGTATTCGAGTATACGTTCTCACGCAGTTGCTTTTAGCTGCGGGCATTACACTTCAGGATTTTCTCACTCTTTCTTGTCTCTCCTTCTCACAGAGTTAAAACAAGCGCACCTTCTTACATACGTCACATACTGTCGTGCATGCAATATCATACGCTCTCGCGGAGCAGAGAGGTAGCAGAGAGGAATGTACCATAGGTAAAGTTAGCTGTGGCAGCTAACTTCTGTGGCAGGTGCAAGCGGAGCGGTGCGAGTGGTAATACGAGAGAGAGAAGGTGCGAATCTGGTAAGAAATGGAGGAAGAAGAATTCATTCCCAAGCAAAACAGCATGGGGTCCATTGTCTGGCGGTGGTTTGGCTTCAAGCGGAAAGATGTTGAACAGACAACCGTAACATGTCAAGTATGCGGCAAAAGCGTTGCTACAAAAAGCAGCAGCCCTACTAATTTGTAACATCATTTGAAAAGTCACCCGCTAGAGAATGAAGAGTGCTTGAAACTCCGCATGTCAACATCTCCGGCCTGGCTTCTTCCATTTCCAGATCAACACTGTATGAAAAAACTAGTCGAAAAACTGAAGGAGATAACGTCCGCAGTAACCTACCACATAGCGAAGGACATACACTATTTAATTTCCTATTATGCAGCTCATTTTTATTTGACAGTTATTGAAATATCTTGTGTGACATCATGCACAAAAGTGCACTTTATTTGTTTTAAACTATTGTAGTTGCGTTCTGTACAAAAAGTGCACTTTATTTTAGTGTTGTTTTGATATGTCGTCTTAGTGACATCATGCACAAAAGTGCACTAATAGCTTGTTTTAAAATGTCTGACAATCTTGCACGTTCTGTTTTGGAAATGACATGAATGTTTGCGTCACTGCTTAAAGGCCTACTGAAACCCACTACTACCGACCACGCCGTCTGATAGTTTATATATCAATGATGAAATCTTAACATTGCAACACATGCCAATACGGCCGGGTTTAACTTATAAAGTGCAATTTTAAATTTCCCAGGAAACTTCCGGTTGAAAATGTCTGGGTATGACGTATGCGCATGACGTCAGTAGTTGAATCAGACATTTTGGAATAGGTCAGTCGCCAGCTTAAATCGTCTTTTTTCATCGCTAAATTCCACAGTATTCTGGACATCTGTGTTGGTGAATCTTTTGCAATTTGTTTAATGAACAATGGAGACTGCAAAGAAGATACCTGTAGGTGCGATCGGTGTATTAGCGTCTGGCTACAGCAACACAACCAGGAGGACTTTGACTTGGATAGCAGACGCGCTATCCGACGCTAGCTGCCGACCGCATCGATGATCGGGTGAAGTCCTTCGTCGCACCGTCGATCGCTGGAACGCAGGTGAGCACTGGTGTTGATGAGCAGATGAGAGCTGGCGTAGGTGGAGAGCTAATGTTATTAGCATAGCTCTATCGAGGTCCCGTAGCTAAGTTAGCTTCAATGGCGTCGTTAGCAACAGCATTGCTAGGCTTCGTCAGGCGGTACAGCATTAACCGTGTGGTTACAGGTCCAGAGTTTGGTAGTATTGTTGATATTCTGTCTATTCTTCCAGTCAGGGGCTTATTTATTTTGTTTCTATCTGCAGTTAAGCACGATGCTATCACGTTAGCTCCGTAGCTAAAGTGCTTCGCTGATGTATTGTCGTGGAGATAAAAGTCACTGTGAATGTCCATTTCGCGTTCTCGACTCTCATTTTCAAGAGGATATAGTATCCGAGGTCGTTTAAAATACAAATCCGTGATCCACAATAGAAAAAGGAGAGAGTGTGGAATCCAATGAGCCCTTGTACCTAAGTTACGGTCAGAGCGAAAAAAGATGCGTACTGCACTGCACTTTAGTCCTTCACTCTCACGTTTTTCATCCACGAATCTTTCATCCTGGCTCAAATTAATGGGGTAATCGTCGCTTTCTCGGTCCGAATCGCTCTCGCTGCTGGTGTAAACAATGGGGAAATGTGAGGAGACTTTCAACTTGTGACGTCACGCTACTTCTGGTACAGGCAAGGCTTTTTTTATCAGCGACCAAAAGTTGCGAACTTTATCTTCGATGTTCTCTACTAAAACCTTTCAGCAAAAATATGGCAATATCGCGAAATGATCAAGTATGACACATAGAATGGATCTGCTATCCCCGTTTAAATAAAAAAAAAATAATTTCAGTAGGCCTTTAATAACTGTTTAATAAATACAGTTTTGGTCAATTGACTTAGTTGTGATTTCCCTCTCTGCATGAAAGTTTAAAAGTAGCATATATTAATGCAGTATGAAGAAGAATGTTTTAATGTAGACACATAGAATCATCATACTGCTGTGATTATATGCATCAAGTGTTCATTCAAGGCTAAGGCAAAATATCGAGATATATATCGTGTATCGTGACATGGCTTAAAAATATTGACATATTAATAAAAGGCCATATCGCCCAGCCCTACATCGTCTCATCTGAAAACCCCAATCAAAAAGACCACTCTTCTCCGTCCATGTCGATCCATGGTCTTATCTACTTCACACACAGCCCGTTTGACCTATTTTAGCACCCTCGGCTGAGAAGGTCCAGTCCACCCCTGACTGTGTGCTTCAAAGCTGGCCTTCTCACATATCCAACCACCCTGAGAATGTGACCTGTTGCTCTGGTCCATTTGCTGCTTGTCAGTGGAGAAAGCTCAACACTCAGCAACTGTTGGCTGCTTGTCCAGAACTTGAGTGACCTCTGATTTTGGAGCAGTTATGCATCTTATGTAACTGTCTGGATGGCGTTTTTATTTTGGTAGTCAATCAGATCAGCTTCATTCCATTTTGCACAGTCAAGCTTGCTGCATAATAAAAGTCACCCCTGGCGTGGCAACTATTCTGCATAGCAACAGTAAGGCCCTTTATAGTAGGCGACGACTCGAACTGCAAACATTTACCTGACATCTGCACACAACGTCCGCTTCGGTGGCCAGCAGGTCGACCACTTTCCCTTTGCCCTCGTCGCCCCATTGCGCGCCGAGCACCACCGTCACGTTGTTCCCTACGTCGTTGCGCGGTCGCTTGGGTCCCGTCGCGGCGGGCTGGTTGGTGTTTTTGTGCTCTTTGGCCGACCAACTGAGCGACATGACAGCGGAGGCTTCGTGCTGGCCGTCTCAAGAGGACTGGCTGTCTCCACGAGGCGGCACTGCCATATCTGGAAGGCTGCAGACGGTGACGTCACAGCGGCGTGTGCGTAATGGTCGCCTCTGATACTCTTTTTACGCACTAATTATGTTAGTGCGTGCAGTAAAAAGGCTACATTTGGACGTCGATAGATTAAACATGAAAAGTTACAACCCGGTCTGGTCGTCCGTAACACTCCTTTACACACTTATTATGTTAACTGTGCATTTTACACACTTATTGTATGTGAGTGCAGTTTGATCCAGTTTAAGAAACTGTTCAAATTCCATGTGTTTATTAAATGCAAAGAAGACTAATCCTGATATACATCTTAACTCTATTGATAAATGAGACATAAACTTTTTTCACCAAGTACCACCTCAGAAAAAATAAAGTACCACCATAGTGACCAACATTAAAACACAGTAGTGTAGGCCTTAGTATTCATTAAAAACAAGGCAGAGGTTTTATTTAACAAGTATATTTAATATTTTTGGCCCGTGTAACAAAGTAACATTACACACAGTTTGAACAGTAACACTGTGTTTTAAAATAGGAAAAAAACACTGTAATTAAATAATGAATCAAATCTTTGGCGAACCACTCAAAGGAGCCCGCGTACCACATCACTGATTTATAACATAATCAGGGAATTATGTGAATTAGAACTCAATAGTATTCATGTAAACTTTATTTATCTATGTTAATTTTGATTGATTTATTTACTTATCAGTTGTTTGTTTTAGCGATTGGTAAGTAACAATAAACAGGGGTCTAAGTAGAATTTTAATAAAGTAATCCCTTGTTTGTTATTGTTAGATGGTTCCGGACATGGCCACAAAAAAATTAATTTTCGCAAAATCCATCCATTTTCTACCGCTCATTCCCTTCGGGGTCGCGGGGGGCACTGGAGCCTATCTCAGCTACAATCGGGCGGAAGGCGGGGTACACCCTGGACAAGTCGCCACCTCATCACAGGGCCAACACAGATAGACAACAACATTCACACTCACATTCACACACTAAATATAAATCATTATTTATTTTTTTTCTCAAACATTTGTTTTTTTTGGTTTTTACAGACATATAACATTTATTTTTGGGTTTTTTACATACATATAACTGATAAAAGTAAACACAAATACATCAAATGCTGTTTCCCCCCCACAAGTATGATAAAATAAAAAACAACTCAAGTGAATTACATTTATATAGCGCTTTTTCTCAAGTGACTCAAAGCGCTTTACATAGTGAAACCCAATATCTAAGTTACATTTAAAACAGCGTGGGTGGCACTGGGAGCAGTAAAGTGTCTTGCCCAAGGACACAACGGCAGTGACTAGGATGGCGTAAGCGGGGATCGAACCTGCAACCCTCAAGTTGCTGACACGGCCGCTCTACCAACCGAGTTATACCAACCCTTATATACATATATATATATATATATATATATATATATATATATATACTATAATTATATATATACATATATATATATATAATTATAATATATACTGTATATACATGTATATATATATACTGTGTATATATATGTATATATATATATATAAATATATATATATATATATATATATATATATATATATATATATATATATATATATATATATAATTAAACTAATAATGATACGAAAAAAATAAAAAAAATAATGGTAATAACGGTAAATTTAAAAAAAGGAACCACAGACAGATGCCAACATAAAACCACAGACAGCTGCATTCCTAAATTACCTTAGAGAGTTATAACAACCAACAAGCTCACAAACTCATCAACCACCCACATATGATTATGCTAGTGCGTGCCATTGTATGTGAGTGCATTTAAAAGGCTTTATTTTGATCCAGTTTAAGAAACTGTTCAAACTCCATGTGTTTATTAAGCACAAAGAAGAAGAATCCTGATATACTGTACATCTTACCTCTATTGATAAATGAGACATAATCATGTATAGCAGTGGTTCTTAAACTTTTTTCACCAAGTACCACCTCAGAAAAAATAAAGTACCACAATAATGACCAACATTAAAACACAGTAGTGTAGTAGGCCTTAGTATTCATTAAAAACAAGACAGGGGTTTTATTTAACAAGTATATTTAATATTATTATACAGCTTGGTCAATTTATTATTCCTGAATATTTTCTCATTACTTATATAAGAGATTATCTTTCCCCTAATATACGCTTTCAGCGTCTCCCAGAGCACAGACACTGACTCTCCAAGCATCTTGTTCGAGAGTATAAAAAATCTTTTTGACGAGAAACAAATTCCCTAAAGTTTTCATTTAAAAGTAATTGTGTATTGAGATGCCACAACGCATGTGTGGTTGGTAGGTTTTTAAAGCGTATATCCATTAAAATTGGAGCATGATCCGCGATAAGAATTGCATCGTATTTGCATGTAGGTATATAGATGAAAGTAATTTGTTGTCAACTAAAAGTAGTCACTACGGGTGAAAACTGTGAATATTGCCTGCTAATAGGATTCATAAAGCATCACACATATGAGACAGACAATTCCTCCATAAAAGACTGGATTACCTGAGCAGATCTTGAAGGTGGACAGGTTTTGGGGGATGAGTGATCAAGCTGGGGATCAAGCCAACAGTTAAAGTCTCCTCCTAATATTAAATACTACATTGACAAATCAGGGAAAGTTCAGAAAAAGGCGTTTGAAAAAGGTGTCATCATCATAGTTGGGGGCATAAACATTTTCAAGGGCTACTGAAGTGTTTGAAATCTGACGAGTGACGATAACACATCTCCCATTGGGGTCAGAAATGTTGTTTGAGAGTACGAAAGGAGACGATTTATGCAGCAGAAGAGCAGCACCCCTCGATGTACTCAAAAATGAAGAATGAAAGCCTACGCATCCTCATCTCGTCTTCAAGTGGTCAGCAGGTTAATGATGAGTCTCCTGCATAAAGATGACATGAGCAACTTGCAACTTACTTCACTATATAGGATTATTAATTCCCTTAGGGTTATAACCAGGTAATGTCATAGGAAAATGCCAGCATCAAATATTCAGAACACAGAAAACACCCGCAGAAGCATTCCTCCAAACAGGGTGTGCACATCCTCTCCTCCCCACAAGAAAAACTACACTAAGTAGCTGTGAGAAGACAAACTGTACAGTGGGCATTGGAAATATGACATGTACGTAGTTAACAAGTGCAGTGGACTTAGGTAAATGTTTAAACAAAAAAAAAAAGAAAAGCGGCCATATAGTTATAGCTTATTATCAGCAGAGAACTCTAATATACACACTCGAATAGTAGTCATTTTGACAAAACGGACAAGGAGTAACCATTGCAACAACACTGTCTGAGTGAGGCAGAACAAAATCAATAAGCAAGGCAAGACTTTCACAAACTCAAATAGTAGTCATGTTTTTTTATTTTCTTTTTTTTTTTAATTTTTAATTTTATTTTAAACAACATAAAAAAAACACAAGATACACTTACCATTAGTGCATCAACCCAAGAAAACCCTCCCTCCCCCATCCACACTCATCCACACTCATTTACACCAAAAGGGTCTGTCTCTTTCTGTTATTAAAAACTTCTGGTTCCTACAATATAGAATAATACAGTCTGCAAGGGATACAGTCTTTAAAGCACACATGATTGTGTGTGCTGCTGGTCCACTAACATTTTCATTAATTACTTTTTTTAATGTAATTGTTTTTATATTGTTTTACTTTCTTTTCTATCCAAGAAAAAGTATTTTTTTATTTTTTTTTATTTTTTTATTTTTTTATTTTATTTATTTATTTATCTTATTTTATTCCACTTAAAATAAATAAATAAAAAAATAAAAAAAACAAAAACAAAACAAAAGGACCTTATCTTCACCAGACCGGGTTGTCAATGAAATCAGATTGTTCAAAAGGGTTCTTAAAACCAGGTCCAGTTCAGGTTACGTCCAGATCGGGCTCAGCAACACCCACCTTCACCCATGTACACTGAAAACCAGGGAACACAACAGGTTGCATACAATCCACAAACAAAAATACATTTTCAAATTAAGCACCCATGTACAGTCCAGATCACATCCAAGTCGGAATAGTAGTCATGTTAACAAAAACGAGCCCAGAGCAAACCCAGTAGCAACACTACCCGAGTGAGGAAGAACAAGTCCAACAAGTATCCATATATGCTATTTTACGCTCATCCGAGATTTGCAGTCTTTAAGGCCTTGACAGCAGCGATCAGCAAGCATGTTAGCATGGCTCTTAGACGGTGTCCGGCGCAACTCCCGCCTGTACTGGGTCCTCAAATCTGTGAGTTTGGTTGTTGGATAAAGTGATCCACAACGTCGCCGGGAAGAGAAGTCCAATCTTCATGTTGAGACATGAATGTAGCTTTTTCTTTAACGAAGCAAAGGCGGCTTGTTTCCGTTCTGAGGCCGGAGTAAAGTCAGGAAAAATCCAAATCTTCTTGCCCATATAGGATAGCAGAGAAGCCTCACCTGGTTCCGGACTTAAAATAAATTCCCTCCTACAACGAGCGGCCGAGGAGGTCCGCCATCTTTCGGCCTAGCGCGCAGGAGCACGATCCAACATGGGCTTGTCGTCGAGCTTCAGCACATTCTGCAAGAACTGAGCAGTGAATTCAGTCCGACGGGGGCCCTCAAGGCCCTCAAGGAGGCCCACCACTCGGATATTATTCCCCTTCGAGCGGCCCTCCAGATCATGGCATTTTTTAGAGAGGAGATCCACAGTGACAGTTAGCTTGTTGACACTAGTGCGGAAGTCCGTTAGCATTAACATTAGCAGCGAGCTCCAGGCTAGCGATGGCTAGGGTTCCAGGTTCGATCGCCGCTTACGCCATCCTTGTCACTGCCGTTGTGTCCTTGGGCAAGACACTTTACCCACCTGCTCCCAGTGCCACCCACACTAGTTTAAATGTAACTTAGATATTGGGTTTCACTATGTAAAAGCGCTTTGAGTCACTAGAGAAAAGCGCTATATAAATATAATTCACTTCAATTGTTTTCAAATGGCTCCATAACAGCCGCTATCTCTCCTCTGACAACAAATTTAAGATTGTTGAGGATGTCGGCTCGCGTTTCGTCCATCTTCCAACTAATGCTCTTAAAAAGGACCAAGTCGACGACTGACTCCTCCATGATATCTGGATCCGGAGACGCCGGATTTCTCTCGGCCAGACATTGCGGAATTCACAGGCGCAATGACAAAAAAAAAAAAAGCTGCGCACGACAGGTCAGTAAAAGTATTAGAGAGTTGACGGCCAGAGTTGGCAAAAGTGCCAATAAAACATATAAAAGGTCTCATTTCCACAGAGCCCCCACTAAGCACGCCCTACATAGTCCATGCTCAACCGGAAGTCTCATGAGTCATTATTACAAAGCCAATATTTTCAATGTTTAAAGCAGTAGTTCTCAAACTTTTTTCACCAAGCAACACCTCAAGAAACACTTGGCTCTCCAACTTCCACCATAATGACCAATATTAATATACAGTAGCCTAGTAGGCCTTAGTATTCATTAGAAACAAGGCAGAGGTTTTATTTAGTATTTTTGGCCTTTGTAACATTACACAGTTTGAAAAGTAACACTGTGTTTTAATATAGGAAAGTAAAACATTGTACTTTATTTATGTGATTATTTGGCTTCCCACTATATTGAACCCACATACCACTAGTGGTAGACGTACCACAGTTTGAGGTTGTAGGTTTAGAGCATAAAGACTTGTTTACTACCTTCCAAATACATTTTACAACATTATGAAAGCCCTCTAGACATATGACAGCATTTAGTCACGTTTATACTCTTTAAATCCAATGTAGAAATGCTTTTGATTGAAACTTTTATTAGTAGGTTGCACAGTGAAATACATCCATCCATCCATTTTCTACCGCTTAATACATATTCCGTACAATTGACCACTAAATGGTAACACCCGAATAAGTTTTTCAACTTGTTTAAGTCGGGGTCCACTTAAATTGATTCATGATACAGATATAGGGCAGCACGGTGACAGAGGGGTTAGTGCGTCTGCCTCACGATACGAAGGTCCTGAGTAGTCGTGAGTACAATCCCGGCCTTGGGATCTTTCTGTGTGGAGTTTGCATGTTCTCCCTGTGACTGCGTGGGTTCCCTCCGGGTACTCCGGCTTCCTCCCACCTCCAAAGACATGCACCTGGGGATAGGTTGATTGGCAACACTAAATTGGCCCTAGTGTGTGAATGTGAGTGTGAATGTTGTCTGTCTATCTGTGTTGGCCCTGCATTGAGGTGGCGACTTGTCCAGGGTGTACCCCGCCTTCCGCCCGATTGTAGCTGAGATAGGCTCCAGCGTCCCCCGCGACCCCAAAGGGAATAAGCGGTAGAAAATGGATGGATGGATGGATACAGATATATACTATCAGATATATACTATCATCATAATACAGTCATCATAATACAGTCATCACACAAGATCATCACATTTAATTATTTACATTATTTACAATCCGGGGTGTGGAGGGGGGTGTGGGGGGGGATTCGGTTTGGTTGTTATCATCAGTCATCAACAATTGAGAACAGACAGTGTAGGTCTGACTTGGTAGGATATGGACAGCAAGTAGTGGGGAGGGAGAGAGAGAGAGAGAGAGAGAGAGAGAGAGAGAGAGAGAGAGAGAGAGAGAGAGATCAGAAGGCATAAGAAAAAGTATCTGCATTTGATTGTTTACATTTGATTATTAACAATCCGGGGAGAGTGTTAGTTTAGGGTTGAAGTTGCCTGGAGGTGTACTTTTATTGCGGTTTTGAAGGAGGATAGAGATGCACTTTCTTTTATACCTGTTGGGAGCGCATTCCACATTGATGTGGCATAGAAAGAGAATGAGTTAAGACCTTTGTTAGTTTGGAATCTGGGTTTAACGTGGTTAGTGGAGCTCCCTCTGGTGTTGTGGTTATGGCGGTCATTTACGTTAAGGAAGTAGTTTGACATGTACTTCGGTATCAGGGAGGTGTAGCGGATTTTATAGACTAGGCTCAGTGCAAGTTGTTTTACTCTGTCCTGCTACCTAAGGCTAAGTCAACCGGTGGCCACGATACTGAACAGCGTGATCTGATTGGTTGGGCAGTATAGCTCGGTTGGTAGAGTGGCCGTGTCAGCATTTTGAGGGTAGCAGGTTCGATCCCCGCTTCCGCCATCCTAGTCACTGCCGTTGTGTCCTTGGGCAAGACACTTTACCCACCTTCTCCTAGTGCCACCCACACTGGTTTAAATGTAACTTAGATATTGGGTTTCACTATGTAAAGTGCTTTGAGTCACTAGAGAAAAAGCGCTATATAAATATAATTCACTTCACTTCACTCATCTAGCGGTCAATACTATAGTATATTGACATTTTTAGTTCATTTAGCCATTTTTATGTATGCAAATGTTTGAATTATGACAAAATGTTGTAGAATATGCCTAAAAACAAATAAACTGTGATTTGGTGAAACCTGCAGGTGGCAAGGGACGACTGTAATGGTGTTTATTATATTTACTGTATATGTTAACTATAAAGCTTTTTGTATTTATTTCGAGACATAGGCCTTTGATGAATCACCTCCACCCTTGTTTGTCTTGGGCCATCTTCTCCAGCTGTTGTCACGTCAGCCCCTCCTTGTTGCTCTGTGCTTCTCCTCCAGGTGTTCTTGGGACGACCTCTTACCGTTTGCCCCGTGGGTTCCATGTCAGTGCCTGTTTGGTTATTGCTGTTGTTTCTTCTCAGTGTGTGACCAATCCAGATCCACTTTCTCCTTTTCTTCTGTACTTCTTATTGGTGCGTTTCCGTATGTTGATTTTAATTGTGTTTGGCCGGAAGATCCCAAGGATGAATCTTAGGCAGTGGTTCAATGGTGTTTTATCATTGATATCAATGTTTTTATCAAGATTAAATCCCCCCCCCCCCAAACTTTATGTGAAACAATTTTCATACTTAAAAATCTAACGGTAACTTGAATTTAATTTGATCCATGTTCCGTACTGAAACGATTTTAAAGGGAAAAACATGTTCAACAATACTTATTTTTGTGGAAAATAGCATACATTTTTAATTCTTCCCAACTCTTCAACCTGGAGTTGACCTCAGTACTGTTTTTTAACAGCGTGCACCATGGGAGCCAACATGTCAACTATGGGAATTATGTCATATTCTAATCAGTAAAGGAGCAGGGAAAAGCTGGGAATACTCTTTGTTGTAATAATTTCACATGGCGCGCCGTCATTCATAAATAAACATTTTACATGCACTTCTTCATGCAAAACAGGATCCACCACCATTTGCGTGGCCCTAAACACATCACGTGTGTTGCGTTAATGGAGGGGCAGCCATGGGATTAAATAAAATATCTTCCTATTTCTTTTCGCACGTTATGTGCATATTCGGTTAAGTGTTTTATACAATTTTTTTTATACACTGTTAGATTACACTGTTAAGAGTGCATTTTTTACACATCTTTTTCCATACTAATTAAGTGCATTAAAACACTTTATTTTGAAGGCAACTTTTATTAAATTGTTTACAATCCAGTCTGGTGGTCTGACAATTTTACACACTAATTATGTGAGTGTGTGCATTAAAAACGCTTCATATTCACGTTGACTTTTATTAAAATAGCTTAAACATTAAAAGTTACAATCCAGTATACTCTTATTAGATAATGTGATTATATATTAAGATCCAACTGTTTCAAAAGGTGATATCCAATATTTTCTATTCAGTAGCTGATATCATTTAAAGCAACACATTTATACAAAATAAACATTTAAAGCACATTGTCCAAGTCTTTTGGAAGTTAATTTACATTGACGTCCAAAATGCTGTCTAAAATACCAGTTTTGGATTAATTTAGTTTAGAAACAATCTTCAGGAGGCTTCACAAAATAAAATATATACTCTGTTACATCAATTTCTTCTTTTTCCTCTGGAGCTTCTTTTTCTGGGCTCACCTGGATGGGAGGGGGAAACAACCTTCAGTCAATAGAATAAAAATACATACTTTATTATTAAAATGACAGATTTAGGAATTCTTTCAATGCATTGATAGGATTTCATTTAGTATCAGTTTACAGGAAGCACATATGAGACTGCGGTTAGTAGAGTAAAAGCAGTCCCAGGAGCAGAATTAAGTGATGGACGGGGAAATATGGAAGAGACAAGAGTGACAGCGGTCATGAGATCTCCATTCATAATGACTGCACAAACTGCCAGATTGATGAAGACTATCAATTGCTCCTTATATCATTTTGTTGCATACTAAATGCCAAGTTTGGAGTCACATAGCATTTTTGAAACAGTGTTAAAAGCTGGACAACACAAGACAAATGAAACCCAGATCTCAGTTAGACCCACAAATGGTGTTATTTGCCACAACGTTTGGACAAGTGGGTTTATTAGGATGATGTGCCTGCTTACAGTTAGCCATCCCAGTGCATCACCTACCTCACTGCAACACACAGCCTTTTTTAGGTTTAATGTGTCCTTTCCCACTGTTACCTTGTGTTTTAGGAGAGTCAGAACGAAAAAAAGAGCATTCAAATAAAATGGTCCATTGGCATCATTGATAAACATATTTGCATTTAAAATAATCCGCAGCGATCCTCTTGAATTAAAAAAGTACATCTTGAAAATGCCTCATGTACTAAAATAACGCATGTATAGTATAAAATATAGAGTGCAATCACAAATAAAGCCAAAACAGAGCTTCCTTTAAGACATGTCAAGACACTAGCATTCCAAAGACCTTTATTTAAGTTAACGGGTAGATTACCTGGACTCTTCTTTTTGTTGCGTTTACAGACGCTTGGCAGTTTCTTTGGGTTGGCCTTACGTGAAGATGTCACGTCCTCAGACGCCACTGGCACCTCTTCGGTTTCAACTACCTTGAAATCACACCCCAAGATGCTCTCATTAAGAGTCTTCTCCTTGCTTTTGGAGCGCGTTCTGCCCACCACTTCATCCTGCATGGGGGTTTTTGCAACGGTCGACTCATGACCCAACTTTTGTCCTCCACTCGTTTCACTGTCCTTTCTTTCATTGGCTTGTCTGCTTCCTGTGAGGTCAACATTCACAGTAGTATCTGCTGGCTCCTCAGGTGGTAATTTCTCAGGTGCCAAACTGCAAGTTTCATCTAATACAGCCTCTGTTAGGTCAGTGTCTGACATGGAGGATGGGCTGAAGACACTGGTTTCAGTTGAATCTACTGAAAAACCATCCGTGAGAAGAAGCGGCTGATGATCCGCCCGAGGGTTAGTTTGTGTTATTGTAGGCGTCGTCGAGCTGAGACCCTCCTGTAGCGACGTCGGCCTTTCCGGGGGTGCCGGCGTTGTCTTGGCTGCTTGTCCTGGGGTTTGGTCGAGTGTAGCAACCTGAGACGGCGAAGGAGTCTCTCCTGGCTGATTGATGAAGCCGTTCACCTCGCCTGGCCTCTCTTGGTGATCCCCTGTTGGAGGTGTGGTGGAGGCGGAAATGCTGGCTATGTCTACGACTTCTTCGCCTGCAGGCTTCACACTTGACCCTGAAGGGAGGAGACGCCAACAACACTGATTGGGACAGTTCTGAAGGATACAAAACTAGAACAGACCTCCAACAAGGTTGAACATTTGGTTTAAAAACGGTAGCAGTCTTAGGATGTCAAAAGACAGTCGGATGTGCTTTTTGATTTACGCAAAATATAATCGTTTCTTCTTTGGTACTTTTGGTAACCCTACACAAAATTAAAATAAGTTGTAGTTCTTGCGTCTAACAGACAGTGATTAACAAAACAATAGTTTGCTTTCACACTTGGCACATGAGGGAGATGCACGCCCAACTAAAGCAGAGGCTGGCAACCCGTGTTTTTTTTAATTTTTTTTTTATACCATTGTGAGGGAAATGTGCAAAAGTTCTATTATTTCTGACTGCGAGGCCATGTTTACAGGTTAAGTCCTGACTGGTAATTGGATGGCAAGTGTGCGACCCCTGCGCTAAGCAAACCATAAATACATCTCAAAAAAGAAAAAATCAGATTCTTTTTCCTGTAAAATAAAATATTAAAAAAGTTAATAAGCTGTTATATTTTGCGGTTCCAGACGAGGCAAAATAGTCTTTTGACAGCAAATATTGCCGACCTCTGGATTAAAGCATGCATACAATACAGTATCTCACAAAAGAAGCAGCTGCACCTTTCAAATATCAGCAACTACTTTTTATAACAGTATATCTTCAAAGGATAATACTACACAACTGAAGGTACACATAGTGTAGAGCTTGTATCATAGAATGGATTTACTGTCCACTGAAAATCACACTATTTTAAGTAGTTGGCATCACAAGTATGAAGCATGTTCTGTGACTGCACAGTGCTGCCGGTAGTTCATTGGGGAAAAAAACATGGATTCGACCATGTACTGTGTCATTGTGAAGCAAAACATGGACCCAAACACACCTCCAAAACAAGTATTCCCTTAAAGGGGAACTGCACTTTTTTTGAAAATGTTGCTTATCATTCACAATCCTTATGTAAGACAAAACAGGTTTTTTCTTTTTGTATGCATTCTATCTAAAACATTTTTTTTTAGCATTTATGACACTTGTTGAGACAACAACAACTACTTTGATGATCCAGATATTTTTAGGCTGAAAATACAAACCCCGTTTCCATATGAGTTGGGAAATTGTGTTAGATGTAAATATAAACGGAATACAATGATTTGCAAATCATTTTCAACCCATATTCTGTTGAATATGCTACAAAGACAACATATTTCATGTTCAAACTGATAAACTTTTTTTTGTTGTTGCAAATAATCATTAACTTTAGAATTTGATGCCAGCAACATGTGACAAAGAAGTTGGGAAAGGTGGCAATAAATACTGATAAAGTTGAGGAATGCTCATCAAACACTTATTTGGAACATCCCACAGGTGAACAGGCAAATTGGGAACAGGTGGGTGCCATGATTGGGTATAAAAGTAGATTCCATGAAATGCTCAGTCATTCACAAACAATGATGGGGCGAGGGTCACCACTTTGTCAACAAATGCGTGAGCAAGTTGTTGAACAGTTTAAGAAAAACCTCTCAACCAGCTATTGCAAGGAATTTAGGGATTTCACCATCTACGGTCCGCAATATCATCAAAGGGTTCAGAGAATCTGGAGAAATCACTGCACGTAAGCAGCTAAGCCCGTGACCTTCGTTTCCTCAGGCTGTACTGCATCAACAAGCGACATCAGTGTGTAAAGGATATCACCACATGGGCTCAGGAACACTTCAGAAACCCACTGTCAGTAACTACAGTTGGTCGCTACATCTGTAAGTGCAAGTTATAACTCTCCTATGCAAGGCGAAAACCGTTTATCAACAACACCCAGAAACGCTGTCGGCTTCGCTGGGCCTGAGCTCATCTAAGATGGACTGATACAAAGTGGAAAAGTGTTCTGTGGTCTGACGAGTCCACATTTCAAATTGTTTTTGGAAACTGTGGACGTCGTGTCCTCCGGACCAAAGAGGAAAAGAACCGTCCAGATTGTTATAGGTGCAAAGTTGAAAAGCCAGCATCTGTGATGGTATGGGGATTTATTAGTGCCCTGTAAAGGCGCCATAATGCTGAAAGGTACATACAGGTTTTGGAGCAACATATGTTGCCATCCAAGCAACGTTACCATGGACGCCCCTGCTTATTTCAGCAAGACAATGCCAAGCCACGTGTTACATCAACGTGGCTTCATAGTAAAAGAGTGCGGGTACTAGACTGGCCTGCCTGTAGTCCAGACCTGTCTCCCCTTAAAAATGTGTGGCGCATTATGAAGCCTAAAATACCACAATGGAGACCCCCGGACTGTTGAACAACTTAAGCTGTACATCAAGCAAGAATGGGAAATAATTCCACCTGAGAAGCTTAAAAAATGTGTCTCCTCAGTTCCCAAACGTTTACTGAGTGTTGTGAAAAGGAAAGGCCATGTAACACAGTGGTGAACATGCCCTTTCCCAACTACTTTGGCATGTGTTGCAGCCATGAAATTCTAAGTTAATTATTTGCAAAAAAAAATAAAGTTTATGAGTTTGAACATCAAATATGTTGTCTTTGTAGTGCATTCAATTGAATATGGGTTGAAAATGATTTGCAAATCATTGTATTCCATTTATATTTACATCCAACACAATTCCCAACTCATATGGAAACGGGGTTTGTAAGTAGAATCAGCAACACATTTTAAAAGCTGTGTGCTAAACAGATCCGGCTTTAGTGAAACACTAAGCACCTTGTAGCAGTATTGCTAAGTGCTAAACAAAAAATACAAACTTC
The DNA here is from genome assembly GCF_033978685.3 of Nerophis lumbriciformis. NCBI lineage: Eukaryota > Metazoa > Chordata > Actinopteri > Syngnathiformes > Syngnathidae > Nerophis > Nerophis lumbriciformis. The sequence continues at coordinate 32,872,392 of NC_084555.2, forward strand.
CAACATAAAACAATGCCTTACTGTACAATGTCTGCTCTCAGTGGGGTGCTGACTGATGGGATGTTCCTACCTTCCTGTTTAGATGAAGACTTAATAACCCTCACTAAGTGTTAAAACATTTCCGGGTATAAGTTGAATGTCACCGATGAACGACTTCTTGGCTCATGACTACATCCTTCTATTATCCAGTTGAACAGGCATAATTAATAATCTAGAATTAACTTTTACCAATTTAGAGGCGATCATGAGGCAGCAAGTCAGTACATCAACACTGAAGCTCACTAGCTGCACAAGCTGGCTACCTCTCTGTGACCACGGTGCAGCTAAAAATAGTTTGTCTGCGTAAACGGTAATGACATTATTGCTAATACTTGGTTCATATTCAGGTCACAAGGAGTAAATGGAGTATTGTTGGCGTTTTCTGGATGGATTACTACCATTCGCTGCATTGCTAGCCACCTAGAACATGCAAAACCTGTAAAATAAAAAATACATATGGGTTTTTGTCTCTCATAAGGATTATGAATGATAGGAAAAGTTCCAAAAAAAGTGCAGTTCCCCTTTAAAAGGGAGGTGGTGTCCAATGTCCACCAGCTCCATCATGGAGTAAAATTCCATTATGGTGGATTCAATGCCCAAGAGGATTGAAGTAGGGCTAGACAACGATGGTGCTCACACTAAATATTCACACCAAGCTATTTGGACAATAATGGAATACATACCGTATTTTTCGGACTATAATTCGCAGTTTTTTTTCATAGTTTGGCCGGGCTCCAGTGCGACTTATATATGTTTTTTTCCTTCTTTATTATGCATTTTCGGCAGGTGCGACTTATACTCCGGTGCGACTTATACTCCGAAAAATACGGTATATACTCTTACACAAGCTGTACACAGACTACTCTAAATTATACCCAGGTTAAATGTTTGTTTTGTCCTTTCAGATACTCTAGAACAGTTGCTGAAATGTGACGGGCATACTGACTTGTGAGATACGGTATACAAGCCGAAGGACAATAGAAGCGCACACAAAAGCAGCAAGGCTGTGGACGTTAAGTAGCTCAGGAGCGGCACTAGGAACTGCAGATGGGGGTGGCCACAGTTTCTTGTCCTTACCAGGTGCGCGGGTATCCCTACGCATTTCACTAGAGTGGGGGCTTTCCGAATCGCACCTTGGCCTAGTCTTTCTTAGGCTGAAACCTTTCCTGATGTCCGCCAGCAAGTGGTCTATTATGCAGCCGTCGTCCTGTGGCACAAAGCCTTTTTTGACTGGCGAGGGATAAAAACATAAAAAATAAACAAAAGGTAATCTGAAATTCAAATTATATCAGGGATTCTCAGGTGTGTAGCCACAACTTACTTATTTTTCCATCCCCTCCTCTCTGTCTCTTGGATTCTTCCTCTGCCAGTTGTTGCTTTCTCTTCTCAGCCTTGGCTGCCAGCTCTTTTCTGGTCTTATTGTCCTGTTTTTTAAGGAAAGAAAAAGGCATCACTCTCTCTGCAAAGTACAAATTGTACGCACAGTAACAAATTTCCAACATCAAAACATGCAGTTCTTCACACTACAGGCACCAACATTCTCCCCGACCTTCAGCGCCTTGATGAAAAGTCCTCGGAAAGTCTTGATCGTTCCAAAAAGTTCTTCTAGCGACAGCTGATTTGCATCTTCGCACAAGTAGACAGCGAGTTCACTCTTCGTCTTGTCGATGTTAGCGAACCTTTCACTCAAAGCTCGACAAGACTCCAGATTTTCCTGCAGCACAGGAAGGACAAGGTTTTTGATTTTGACGTGTATTTCTTGATTCTTATGAGTACATCAAATTATCTTTTGGATGTTTTCCGAATATTTCAATACTTCCGACCTCTCCTGCAAGTCTATTCACAAGGTCAACGATGTCATAGCCAAGTCTCCTCAATTTTCGAACCCCTCATTGTACGGACAGACCGTATAAAATAATGCATCGGTGTACGAACCTTATTTCAGTGTACAAACATTTCATCCATACATTGTGTGCCTGCAGCACATCCGTTGTGGGTGGGCTGATCGATCTTTTTTGATACATTTTATTCTAAATTTTTTAGCCTTTACAAAAATTTTTGAGTTTTGCTAGCTCAATGAGTTCAAAGAAAGCAATAGCCAAGTGATGTGTGGTTTGAAACGATCAGGAAGTATCCACAAAGTTGTGGACACTGTCATACCTCCTCTCCCTCATTAGTGTTTTGCACACAAAGAAGATTAAAGTGGATTTCAGATTTGATTCTTAATCATTGTACTAGGGTTGTCCGGATACCAATAATTTGGTACCGATACCAAAATGTATATCAATACTTAGATACTTTTCCAAATAAGAGGGAACTACAAAAAATGTCAATATTGGCTTTATTTTAACAGAAAATCTTACACTGCATTAAACACAAAGAACAATTTTACAAGGTTAGAATACAATTTAAAAGGCATTAAAGACATTGTTTTGGCTTTTCTTGTTGCACTCACAGAGCAATTTACAATTTTCCATATTACATATAGTCTGCCCTTATCAAGGATTAGGTTAGAATAGAACAGAAAGTTTTACTGACATTAAATGCTTTATGGTTGCCACTCCTGGTCTGTGCTTAATGAAATATACAATTATTAAGTACTAAAAACAAAACTATGGATACATGCACACAGATAAGCCATGTAGCATGTAAAACACATTTATTAAAGACAAAACACAAATTGTAGGAATTTGTTACAAAATGTTGTCATTTCACTTGCATTAGTTGACGTTAATAACTCCGCTAATATTTGGCATCAAGTCAAGCAGCTGTGTGCGCGTCTACGTATTTACATGAGCACAACAGGGGAGCTACTTAAGTTATGAGAGTAGCGTATGTGTGTTTGCGAGAATGGCAATGTTGTTGGCTGAGTGACGTCAGTGAGTGAGTGGGCGAGTAGAGAGAGGGAGAGCATGTGCACTGCGCAATAGAAGGATGAACAGGTCCGGTTGTGTCCTGCAAAACTAATAATAAAGCGATTGAATCGGCGGCCTTGTCATTCTGACCGGAAAGCCGAGCTTAGCAGACCCATTACCCTGACAAAAACATCCGCTCTGGAAGGAACGTCTGTCCTGTGCTCCTCTACTATGGTCTGCACCGGAGCCGAGACTGCTGGAAAAGTGTAACAACAACATTATTACCTCTCACTCTTTATAACTCATTGTGCAAATCTGAATGCCTACTATTTAAATGTTTACCTAAGTTTGAAGCAAAGGTGGTAATACTAATCGCCACATTTGGTAAGGCGTGTTTTAAAGCAGCTGTTGGGAGAGTAGCGTATGTGTGTGTGTGCTCCTTTAAGAATGCGGGGTGAGCGACATGAGTAAGTGAGTGGGCAAGTAAGGAGAAGTAGCAGTAGCATGTGCAGGAGTGTTAATAGCATGGTGGATGTACGAATGTGCCCTGTGGAAATTATGAATAAAGTGACCAAGTTGTAACTAATCGACGGCCTTGTCATTCCAACCAAAGAGCGGAGTTTTACGGAAGTGAAGGGTGTCACCCACGACAAAGCATCGGCCCTGGAGGGAAAGTCTCCTCTGCACTCCTCGACCACGGTCTGGGAGCCGCAGGAAAGGTGTAAAACAGGACTTGCAGCGCGGTGCCTCCCTGTTTAAAGCGTCACCTTTATTGTTAGTTTTGAAGCCCAAATACCTCCATATTGCGCTTCACACATCCTCTTTATTAACCAGTAGAATTACCATTTTTTGCAATTCTTCCCCACCACGATGTTATTACTTGTATGCACTTTGTGTGTGCGTTTTGACACACTCAGCAACATGCGCCTCGGCTCTGTAGTCACCGCCACACAGCGACATTCAGATGAAAGAATGGTACCGGTATTTTTCAAAAGGTTGTATGGTACCGATTTCAAATAATTAGTACCGCGATACTTTATTGTGGCAATCTGGTTGTTAAAATTAAAGAGTTTTGTCATTTCAGAACTCCTTAACTTTGCACTACAGGGCTAGTGACATTTAAAAATAAAAATAAAAATAAAAAAACTAAAAACTAGGGATGTCCGATAATGGCTTTTTGCCGATATCCGATATTGTCCAACTCTTTAATTACCGATATCAACCGATACCGATATCAATCGATATATACAGTCGTGGAAGTAACACATTATGCCTAATTTGGATAACCAGGTATGGTGAAGATAAGGTACTTTTAATTTTTTTTTATAAAATAAGATAAATAAATTAAAAACATTTTCTTGAATAAAAAAGAAAGTAAAACAATATAAAAACAGTTACATAGAAACTAGTAATGAATGAAAATTAGTAAAATTAACTGTTAAAGGTTAGTACTATTAGTGGACCAGCAGCACGCACAATCATGTGTGCTTACGGACTGTATCCCTTGCAGACTGTATTGATATATATTGATATATAATGTAGGAACCAGATAATTAATAACAGAAAGAAACAACCCTTTTGTGTGAATGAGTGTAAATAGGGGAGGAAGGTGTTTTGGGTTGGTGCACTAATTGTAAGTGTATCTTGTGTTTATGTTGATTTAATAAAAAAATAAAATAAAATAAAATAAATAAATAAATAAAACCGATACCGATAAAAAAACATACCGATAATTTCCAAAATTACATTTTAACGCATTTATTGGGCCGATATTATCGGGACATCTCTACTAAAAACTACTAAGTCCTACTCTGTTCAGCGGTGCTTGAACGCACTTTAATGACATCTAAGTCTCAGATTTCTCTGAGTATAGATCTATCACTGTGCTAATAGAACACAGCCTGTTGGTTCAATGTACAACAGTGAATAGCTTAGTTAGACAGCAATATGTTTACATACGTTTAGATTGGGGTTATGTTGCTAACGGGGCGAGACGTTAATGTCTCTTGTATTCATGTTAGCATTTAAGCTGGCGAGCTAACGCCAGTCAGTCTGTGAGTTTATCAACATGCAGTTATCAAGCATTTTTTCGATGATTCTAATTTGAAATGGTAATGTAAAAGGTTTGAGTTTTACAGCGGTTATCATTAATACAGTTTATCACTGCATCCCTAGTTCAAAGGGTAAAAACTACAATATGAACTTTGGTCCAGGCTGGAACTCATTCATATTTACATAGTTTCCTAAAGAGAAATTTGCTTCAAAATACAAACTTTCCATTTAGGAACCCTGTTCAGGAACCAATTAGGTTCGTATATAAAGGTCACACTGTATAAAGTAGTAAAAATTGTCATGTTTGATAGATGGTCACTAATTAGCCTTGGGGACATGCCATCAATGATTATTTGAGCTTGAAATAAGTCAATATGAATATGTATTACATTTGGGAAGCCACCATTTCGTGGGCCAAACGAATCAACTCGGCCACTCAAGTTTTTCCCACGGGCCCCACTTTGGACAACACTGCTTTAAGTAGTTACTAAAGAATAGCATATTGATCTGAGGTCATCCTAATGACAATCACAGCCCTTGGGAGGCATATTTACTTACATTAAATGGGATCTGGAGATTTTGTCTTGACATTCTGTATGTATTAAACTGGCATTATAGTCCCCAATTCGATATTGCTTTGGTACATTTCTGTACAATTGCTGACAGAGGCAGGGAAATAAGTGAAATGGTCTTGTGCTGCTCTGGGGAGGTTTTATTTTATGAAAGTTAAGATACAGGAAACTAAACGGGAGGTTGTCTAAAAAAAGAGAGGTACAATACGGGAGTTGACAGAAAATTGGGAGGGTTGACAGATGGTATTTTTTGTATTTAATATTACAGCTCAAGGGGATGACAGTTCCTAGTTGGATCCCAGCATCTCACCTCGAGAACTTTTGCATATTGCTCCTTCAACTCCTCCACAGAGTTGGAGACTTTCTTGGCTGTCTCATTCAGTCGTTTCAGTAAGGCGTTTGCTTCAGACTGGATAGATTCCAGATTGACCCTACAAAAAAAGTACAAGCATTTGACAAACATTTTGCGGTGCGAAAGCAAGACTATTGCATTACCCCGCAGCCTTTTCACAGCTCTCAATGTCCCCAGGTAATTCCAACAGCTCTGGATGGCTCACTTCTGCTTCCTTTGCAAAGCAATGCACATGAAAGATTTAAATTGTATGTTTTAAGGTGGAAAAATGTCTGCAGCTGTAAGCTACCTCTAGAATGTGATGAAGTAATGTAATGCGGCTCTTGTTGGCCTTGGTCTCTGTAAGCTTGAGAAGCGAGCTGATCTTAAACCCCTCGGCGTTCCCTGTGTGACTTCCCTAGAAGGAGATCATTCTTTAAAAAATGTCGACCTTGTCCAAATGTCAATGGCAATAAAACAGATATTTGGAGCTCTTACATAGTTGAGAAAATTGCCCACGTCAAGAATGAGCCTGCAGAAAGTGGGCACGAGCGTGCTCGTCCTGAGAGCTGACAACATGGATTGCAAATGAGTTCGGATACGTCAAGCAAAGATAAAATCAGGTCATTTCCGCACAAAACCCAAGTAGAGACTATTTACTTACAGTGACAGGCTTCCTCCACCAGCTTGGCTTTAGGTTGGAGCATGTCCAAAACTGACACGGTCTCCTCACACAACAACATGCACTCAATCCTTAGATGATAACTGCAAACAAGAAGAGTGTAGGGAAGTGAAATATGTAACCAGTGCCTGCTTACACTTGTTCTCTAGCCAATAGGAAACTAATCAGACAAAATGTTAAGATGGTTCATCCATGGCTGGGGAAGGAAGTTACCACTGGACAGTAAGGAGTGATGTGAAGAAACGATCGACATTCGCAAGCTTCTCCTTCTCTCCTTGGAAAGACTTCAAATTTTCAATCTAGACAACATCACGACACAGGGGCAGGTTTGAATCTTCGTGTGGGCTTTTAAATGACAGCTTTAAGAATAATGCGTAGGTCTTAACAAACCTCATGTTTCTCTGGCAGGAGCTTCAGGAGCTGCTTTAGCACCTCCACATCGAACCTGCTTCTGTCACCCTTCTGAATCATCGCCACAAAGTCCTCATTTGAGCTGGACACAACATTTGGAATATTATGATGGGGGATTTGACAGCCAGAACATTAGGTACAGTCAGACATTTTGTTGATCTAACTCAAGGGACTGAGGTTTAGATCATCATTAGTGTGTCAGAAGAAGTCAGGACTGGTGTCACAAAAGGATATATAGTCGTCCCTCGCTACATCACGCTTCATCTAGACAACACATTCTACATGTTTTTATTCTAAATTAAGTGTTATTTTAAGTATTATTTGTATATTATGTGTTGCAATGCAGTATGTGTCTCATTTTCTATAATCTTGTGGCAATGTGAAAATATTCACCAAGCACAATTCCGTTTTTGGGTTAAAAAGGCCATATTATGCAAAACCACCTTTTCTTCCCTATTGGTACCTGCTGTGTATTTTGGATCTGCATAAGTCCCGAAAATTTGAAATAAACCGTGGAGACACGGTGGACATATTTATAAAACAATCTTGCATTCTTTTATACTTCCAGGAAACACTTGCCCCATTGGCAATGTTTTTGCCATTTGTGACGTGGCGGATTATCCATATCCATATATGGATATGGATTTACTTAAGGGCTTTGTGCGAGTTCGCCATTGTAGTTACAGTCAAAAAGATCCTTTTTCGCTACGGGTGACGTGGCTCGGTTGATAGAGCGGCCGTGCCAGCAACTTGAGGGTTCCAGGTTCGAGCCCCACTTCCCCCATCCTAGTCACTGCTGTTGTGTCCTTGGGCAAGATACTTCACCCACCTGCTCCCAGTGCCACCCACACAGGTTGAAATGTAGCTTAGATAATCGGTTTCGCTAAGTAAAGCGCTTTGAGTCACTAGAGAAAAGTGCTATAGAAATATAATTCACTTGACATATCCTCTTGTTGTGGGGCAGCATCTTCCGCTGTTGCTATTTCTAATACAAAGTAGCGTATAGTTTGTACTTAATCTATCAGTAGACTCCATTTGGAAGCACTAAAAACTACATCATAGATGGCTGGAAGACATGTCGAAGTGGAGGCACGTAAATAAGAGCGCCCACAAAACGGCGCATCCTGAAGAGATGGTCAGAAAGCGGCTTGAAAACGGTCTGTAAAACATAATATGCAAAATTTTGACCAAAGGACTACCATCACATGTTATGTAGACCACAAAGTGCTTCAACTGTAGGAAAAAAAGACCCCATTAAAAGGATTACAATGCTAACACTAGGGCTCTAATATCTTCACGGCGACAATCTCAATTTAACTTTTGGCAGAACAACGTCCGACCGGTAGGAGGCCACGGGGAAGACCCAGGGCACGCTGTGAAGACTATGTCTCCCGGCTGGCCTGGGAACGCCTCGGGATCCCCCGGGAGGAGCTGGACGAAGTGGCTGGGGAGAGGGAAGTCTGGGCTTCCCTGCTTAGGCTGCTGCCCCCGCGACCCGACCTCGGATAAGCGGAAGAAGATGGATGGATGGATGGACATTTTTGATGGACTTGATCTTTAACACCTGCCTCATCAAAAACACATCTCCACATCGGTGAGCCTTTGACACAAGCGATATCGAAGGACAACAGCTGGAAATAGCATCAGAGTTGGCTTGGCGTAGCACTTCAGGACTCCTATAAACCATCAGCAGCTGTGCGGCCAAAGTAACTCTTGATTCCCTTCACCTTCGCCATCAATAACACAGCTTTGGCGTGATCGATATGGAATGACAACGCAGACACGCAAAGCTAACATGGAATACTAACATCACAACTAAATGGTGTAGCTACGACTGTCAACTTGACCAACTTTGTGAGCCACAACTCTCGCCTTTTCTGAACAAACCAAATTTTGCAAGATTTCTCTGGAGACGTGACGGTTGATCATCTGGTTCTGTGGCAAGAACTTGCAGCAGACGACAACCCTCATATCAACATGAAAATACCTGGAACATCTCATATTGTATGTATGGATTATGCATGTATAAATGGAGCTGTGTAATTGCTGCATGCCTATCCAGAACTGAATGTTGTAGTTTGCAAAGGTGTACATTTGTACAACTAGACAAAATTGCAATGCCGCCATTTTACTGGATTTCATCAACCTGTGCAGATGTACCTAATGAAGTTCATGTAGCTCACAAATTAAAACAAAGTGTAGTATCTTACCATTTGAACTGCTTCAGGAATATGTTGAGATTCAAGTTTTTCTTGGGATCAATGAAAGATATCTAGACATAGACAGATTTGTACATTTGGCTTAGAAAAACGGGCGTTTTTATTTTCAGTGCTTCAGTGTCGAGTGTTGACCATGCGCACCTCTTTAGGCTCCTTCTTGACAGGAGCAGCTGCCCCCTTGTCTTTGTGCTCGGTCACCGGGAGACAGAACAGCTGCTCGATACTGCTATAGTCCGGCTCGTGAGGAGAAGGCTCTTTCTGAACTGAAGCCCACATGGAGTGACCATCTGTGTGTATGTGTGTACAGAGAGAGCAGGACCCATCACAAGCGCCAAAATTGTGTATGAAATATTGTGCTCTCCTTTCTGAACCCGAGACATTCTTCTGTTGAATTTAGCAGTGTTTCAAGTGCAACGCATTACAATAATTAGGTGCAAAAAATACTGTACTGCATTGTTTTAACCAGCAGCATGAAAGACCGTTGTGCAAGGTTCAAAGAACTTCCACAAATATGGCAGACATGTCTATCCATTCATTGTTAGGGAAGGTCATGTCTGAGCTGTAGCCTATCCCAGGAAACTTAGGGAAAAATGTTTACCACAGGAATATTCAACTAAATTGCTTCGTGGGCCACTTTTCCAAAAAGCTACCAGCGTCCTCTATTTGATTTTGGAATATTTTGTCAGCGTTAAAGCGTTGCTGTTTTTATGGAACTTCTGCAATTAGGAGTGTTTTAAGAATCTGCTCTCACAAGTTTTTTGAACTGAACTCACAGGCTACCAGTTGAATAGCCCAAATGATGAAAAAGAGGACCTAAAATGGAACCTTGAGAACTAAAGAAGTTGAACAAATGACTACGGACTGCATTTTAAATCAACAAGCTACAGCAACACAAACTTTTTTGACTGCCAAAAAGGAGAGGGCTTAAAGGGGCGCCTTGGAGAACTCCTCAGTTATGTAATGTTATGTTTTTGTTTGCTAGCAAGGTTAAAAAGTCAATGCAAGGATCTGCCAATGTGTTTACAGAGGTCCAAGTTCCTCCATACAACAGGAGCACTCGAGTGTTTTTAGGAATTTGATAGGAATATTTGTCGCCCAAGTTTTGAACTGAACCCACGGGCTGCTATGGTGACATTCTCGGGCCGGATTTGGCCCCTGGGATGCCAGTTACTGGAAGCTTAGGTCCTTTAATGTGTGCAGCAAGCTGTTGGAGACATTTTATCAGTCTGTTGTGGCCAGTGCCCTGTACTTTGCAGCAGTTTGTTGGGGGAGCAGCACCAGCAAAATGGACTCAAACCGGATAGATAAACTGATCCGGAAAGCCAGCCAAACTATTGGCACGCAGTTGGAGGCGTTTGTGTCAGTGAGGGACATGAGGACACTGGACAAACTGCTGGCCATCATGGACAATCCTGCCCACCCACTCCACCTGACAATTGAGGGACAGCGGAGCTCATACTCCAACAGGCTCCTTCAACTTCCTTCCCGCACTGTGCGATTCAAGAACTCCTTCATTCCACACTCCATCCAGCTGTATAATCCCTCGCCATACAGCAATAGATGACATCTGCCTATTACCTGACACCTGACATGTTAGCTACTTCTGTTTAAAATGTTTGTAATGTCTATTTTCTATTTCCTGCTGGATCTACTCTCTATTTTATGCTGCTGCTGTCACATATACTGTATATACTGTAATATTGTACATGTGTTGTATATATTGTATCTATGTTATAGACATAATATATCTGTATATATATTATTCTGTACACATATGTATATATTCGTATATATGTTGGATTTTTTATCGCTATATTAGTCTATTTATACCTGCATTGTCCTTTCCATCCTTACACTTTCCATCATTGTAACTGAGCTACTGTGTTGAACAATTTCCCTTGTGGATCATTAAAGTTTGTCTAAGTCTAAGTCTAAATATCCCTTGTGTACTACATACAGCAATCAAGTTGCACTAAATTCCTCTACATGTAAACACTACACTACTAGTGCTGCATTGTAAAGAACTTAATGTTATCATTTTCTATGATTAAGGCAAAAAACTACACTTTTTCAATAAACATTGCGCCAAACCCCACTTTACTCACCAGCAACAGATCGGAGCTTTTGCCAATTGAGCTTTTTCATCCTCAGAGTGGGACATCGGCTCGCCTTTGCAGGGGTGCTGCAGCCCAATGCATAGCTGCTCTGAGCCACAATCAGACCCGAGGGTGGCGGTGGAGGGGGTGGCATGCCAAATAGGGGAGGTGGTGGCGGTGGTCCGTTGCTCATGCCGGGCAGGGGTGGTGGAGGCGGTGGTCCGTTGCTCATGGCGGGCAGGGGTGGTGGAGGCGGTGGTCCGTTGCTCATGCCGGGCAGGGGTGGTGGAGGCGGTGGGGCAGCCATGCCTGGACCGCAATGTAATGGTGGAGGTGGTGGTGGAGGCACCATACCAGGTAAGGGTGGGGGTGGTGGAGGCCCACCAAGTGCTCCAGGAAGTGGAGGAGGGGGTGGTGCAGGTGGTGGACACTGTATAGAACCTCGGGGCCAGTTCAAACTTGGAAGAGGTGGAGCAGCAACTAGTGACGTCCGAAATGACACTGAACGTTTATTCACCTGGTTTTGTTCCTCATGACCAGTCTGCACAGCCTTGTCTACCCTGACTGTCTGACCGTCCACTTCGTCGCGTCTCTCACAGCTCTTGCCCTTGCAGAACGTCAGGCGCTCCATGATCTTCTCAAAGCACCCCATCTGAGCTGGATTCCAGACAAAAAACATAAGCATACAATAAATAAACAGTAAAAGCAAATGCATCACAATAATGCAGACTTACAGTCTTGGGCCAACAAAATGGCTCGGTTTGTGATGGCCTCCAGGGCAAGCCAGATATCAGAGCGGCTTGGCCCCAGCAGGAGAAGCGTCTGCAGAATGGATAGCAGCTGGAGGGAAGCTGGGGAGCTGCTCACCTGGAACACATCAAAGTGTCACTTTCAATATATGAAACCAGGGGCGTCAAGTGGAGGGAAAGTGGGGATGTTGTACCGGGGTCCCAAAACACAGGTCAAATTGTAAAGTTAGAAGATTTTTTTTGAAAATGTCCAACACTACAGACACTTTGCAAAAACAAAAGATGTTTCGTTCCACCTGGTGCGGCAAACATAACTTGGAACACTTCACTCAATAACGTCGTAAAAGCTCACCTTTAGGCGTTCACTCAGCACCAGCAGTTTGCTACAAGGATGACGTGATACAAGGTAAAAATATAATAAATATGTGGCAGCATAGGGGAAAGTTATGTAGACGTTTTACTTTCACATCTCACTGCACTAACTGTGGTGTGTTCAAGGACCCTCGCTTAAAGTTATAAACAGCCACGTCACTAGGTTTTAAAGACAGGGGAGGCTTAAACCTCAGGAGATAACATTAATAATAATAATAATAATAATAATAGACGATGTACAGTATTATGATTCATATTATCTAATGATAATACATGAATCAGATAATCTACACTATGGAGGGAAAAACTTGATTTAAAATCATATTTAAGAATATTATTTATTTATATTCATAATCTGGCCACTTTGTATTGAATTTGTTGGCACTTTTTGTTAAAAAAAAAAAAGCAAAACAAAATGTTTTACGTTCACATCTCACTGCACTCACTGTGGTGCATTCAATGACCCTCGCTTAAAGTTAGAAACAGCCACGTCACTAGGTTTTAAAGACAGGGGAGGCTTAAACCTCAGGAGATAACACTAATAATAATAGACGATGTACAGTATTATGATTTTTATTATCTAATGATAATACGTGAATCAGATAATCTATACTATGGAGGGAAGAACTTGATTTAAAATCATATTTATGAATATTATTTATATTCATAATCTGGCCACTTTATATTTAATTTTTTGGCACATTTTCTTAAAAAAAAAAAAAAAAGCAAAACAAAATGATTTTTGGCGAGTTATCTAGAGATTTTCCAGTCTTGATATGTTAAACTCATCTTTTAAAGTCAAATACTTAAGTTTTTTTAACATGAGACCTAAAATGCTGGTTTCAACCAAATTCATGGTTCATTCATTCATCAGTTTTTAGTGCATGTAAACATACAAAGTGTGTATGTGTGTATGGGGTGGGGAAATTGTGTTTAGGGTGGGATAGTGTGCCCTTTGTGTCTGGTGTATGGGGCCCCCCCCAACATTTGGTGATATGCCCCTGTACAAAATCACGAGTAAATGGTGTTATATCCATGGAGCATGGAGTGTCACCTTGTTGAAGAGAGTGGTGAAGACCTCCAGGTGATTGCTCATGTCGATGCCACCGTTCATTCGCAGCAGCTCCTCCTCATCTTCAGCCATTGCCTCTACAAACGCTTCACATTGAATAATCAAGTCTTCATCCTCCTGTTCTCTGCATGTCGCACACACACATACATGTAATAGGTACGGGTGCACCACACTTCACATTTAAATGCCATTTCATCTCAAAACAATGAAGAGGCTGCCTAATTAAAGGTGAACAATAGAGCGCATGCATGCTCACCTTAATTTTGGCAGAATGTCAAGAAGCTGAAGCCCTGCAGAAGAATAAAATATTCATCAGGTGACACAACTCTCTTCTTAAATTTTGTACATCACCAGAGGGGAAACACATGCTAGAACAACAGTAGTTAGGATAGCAGCTAGACGTCGCAGGTGAGCAATTACAAGGGAGGCGTGGCCATTCAAACTGTTGATTGGTCCAAGGAGCCAATCAATAGAAATAGAAGGGTTCAAAAAATCCCCCCTTATGAGATGTTTGTGCACCAAGAAGCTTCACTGATATAAAAAAATATCAGCACAGATTGTGAGTTTTCTTGACTTTGTTTTCAAGAGCAAGTTAAATCAAATAAGGTCATATTGTTACTAAAGTTGCTGTTATGATATGACATACACAAATATGCCTCAAAATGTTGTACATTGGGGCATTTTGTCAGAAGATAGGAGGACATCCAAATTATTCTTAGTGCACTACAGCTCCAAAGATGCTCCTGTATTATGCTTTATATTTACTCTTAGCACAGGGAAACAGGATATGATTAGATAGGATAGGATAGGATAAACTTTATTCGTCCCACAATATGGAAATCATGTGGTTACAGTGCAGATACAAAAGGTCCACAAAAGATAAGGTAAAAATGCTGGAGGGCCGTTCCATCAAATTAGTGCTATTTGTGTCGCCAGAAAAGAAAATATACAATTCTAAGTTAAAATTAATTATAAAATGTTTTCACTAAGCAGTGTACTCCTGCACATTGATCTGATTGCATATTTATCAATTAATACTATTTAAAAGATCAATTGAAACTACCTTGAATTGAAACATTTTGTTTTTTAAAACTTTACTATGAAGCATAAAAAATTAAGTCCTTCAGTATTGTATTTTACTTTTTAGATAGTTGTGTTACACTTTATCCCGAATACTTATTTTCTTAGAGAAAAAAATTATAATTAAAACACACACTAAGATTGTGTAGTCATCCCTTGCCACATCGCACTTTCAATATTGTGGCTTCACCAATTTTGTCGGTCCGAAATTAAGCATTTTCAAGCATAAAATTGCAAAATAAACGTAAAAATATCAATACTATGGTAGTATTGGCCACAAGGGGAGACCAAACCAATCAGAGCGTGCTGTTCAGTATCATGGCTACTGATTGGCTCAGCTTCATCAGCCTTACTATATTGAATTAAAAGCATGTAAGGGTGACTCAAGTGTTATTTCCGGTCTATAGGTGCCCCAATGATGTTGAAAACCGTATTAAGTAGGTCATAAAAAGTGTTTTATGCTCTAACTGTTAAACTATTTGATTTAGAGTATAATTAATGATTCCTCATTAATTTATCGAGGTCATAACCGGAACCAATTAACAGTGATAAACAAGAGACAACTACCTGAGTATTCACTCAGTCCTGTTACCCTAACACAGTACCCCTTCTGTAAAATGTGGAATATTCCACAAATCACATAGTCCACAGGATGATATTTTAACTATAACTTGGGAGGTTAAAATCTCAGCTCAGTCCTGTTATGTAATTGTTTGATGTTATTTATTTTTCAAACAGTTGTTGTTGAATCACTGAAGAATGTTATTAGCGTTTGCAAATGTTACAAAACTGTTACTTTTAAATCCTGTTAACTCAAATTAAGCTTATTTGGCTGAGAGAACATGTATAAAAATTCAATTAAATTGGCCAAATTACATTTTGCTTAGTTCAATATGTGTATTATCAGATTTACAATTGAAAAAAGACAAAAATAAATGTTATTTTGGAGAGCGTTACAACAAGTAAATGGCACCAATTTGGTAGAATGGCCCTGAAACCGTTCATAGCCAAAGTGGCGTCACTCGCTATGTGCTGATTGATTGTTCAGTAGCAGCCTGGACCTACCGATAAACTCCTTTCTCATCTTATCTCTCTGCATGAGGTCATCGGAGCCAAAGATGAGTGCGTTGATGACACTGAGGAGCGTGACCATGTAAGGAACGTTGTCTGTTTCCTGTAGCTCGTTCAGGATCACGCTCAAGCGATACTGCTGTGTCTTCACTCCCTGGAGGACAAATCACAGTGGAATTAGTCACCCTCTTTAATTTAATGTATTGCTTGTGCATTCAATGCACAACAACAGCCACCAGAGGGCATTGTTAACAGTTTTTTTTTTTTACAATTCCTCAAACAATCAACACTCTTGCCTTGTAGTGGTCTAGTGCATCCAGAGCAAGGCGATGACCATCTGTAGAGAACATGCTGAGAGCTGCAAGTAGCTCAAACACCTGCATCTTCACCATGGTGTTGGAGGTGTCCAAGGCTGTGGGGCATCATGACAATACAGATGAAACACAAACCAACAGTAGACTCTAACATGCCTCATGTGTTTTCTAGACAGTGCAACCTGAACTTTGTCCTCTAAGGATGAGGCAGCAGATAAACATGTTTGTGTTGCTAATCCAAAAATCCCAATGCTCTGAAGTAGAGCTATACGATTTGGGCCAAAACTAAAATCCATATTTTTCTCGATTTTCAATTAAATTTTTTGGTGAAAGCTAAAATAGACAAAAGAGGAAAGCACACTTTCTGGGCTTGTGGAGGCGGATCTTTGCTTATGTACCGAAAACTTTGCCTTTTTTGACCGCTTGTATTTAATAATTTAATAGACTTACTCTTCTCTTTTATCTACTTGTAGCGACAATATCATAAAATTGGCAACACAAACCTCTTCTGTGACATCATATTCTCAGGCATAGCAGGTATGTCTGAGGTATGTTGCCAACCAGAGTTACAATACGTAACGCCACAGTACTAATATGTGTTTTTGAGCAGGGGCAAACCGGAATAGCCAAATCTGCATTTGTGACGAGGCAAATTTCATTTGTTGCCACAAAAATATACATATATGGGAAATATTGGCGTGTGAAGGGAATTATATTTATATAGCGCTTTTCTCTAGTGACTCAAATCGCTTTACATCAGGGGTGTCAAACTCAAATACAGAGTGGGCCACATTTTAAAACTGAACAAAGCCGCGGGCCAAGGTTGAACAAATTAACCTTTTTGATAGGGACCCTAACAAGTTTTGCATTAAATATTGAACAAGCAAAGCTTATATAACTTTAGAGTGACATGCAAAATCGAGTTTCAAATAATAATAATAATTAAAAAATATCAATGGCATATCAAATACAATTTAAATAAAAATGTAATGCCTCTTTTCTATTTGCAGCCTTCTGAGGTAAATATCAACATTAACTTTTTCCACAGGCTAATAAATTTGAAAATAAAATAATGCATAAACCAACCATTCAGGACTTTACTCTGCTCAGTTTGCAACACACTGATCTAATATGATGTGCCCAAGCCAGATACCTGCCATCTTTTCTTGGATGCTAGTTCATTATTAATGTCGGGGCTCAGGCTTTGAGCTGAGGCAACCTTCATTATCGAACGAAGGTATTCCACAGTCTTGGGGGCGTGCCTTACAGGCACTGCCTTTAACGTCCTCTACGAGCTGACGTCACGTTCACTTTTCATCCCTTCTAACAATGTGCCCGCCCAGTCACAAGATATGAGCAGCTCCTGTACGCACACGCAAGAAATGCAAAGCATACTTCATCAACAGCGATACAGTTTACACTGAGAGTGACCGTATAAGTAACTTTAACATTGTTAGAAATATACGCCACACTGTGAATCCACACCAAACGAGAATGACAAACACATTTTGGGAGAACATTCGCACAGTAACACAACATAAACACAACAGAACAAATACCCAGAACCCTTTGCAGCACTAACTCTTCTGGGACGCTACAATATACACCCCCCGCTACCTCCAACCCCACCCCCCACCCCCACCACACACACACATACACACACCTTGTAGCGTCCCGGAAGATTTAGTGCTGCAAAGGGTTCTGGGTATTTGTTCTGTTGTGTTTATGTTGTGTTACTGTGCGGATGTTCTCCCGAAATGTGTTTGTTATTCTTGTTTGGTGTGGATTCACAGTGTGGCGTATATTTGTAACAGTGTTTAAGGTTGTTTATACGGCCACCCTCAGTGTAACCTGTATCGCTGAAGATCAAGTATGCGTTGCATTCACTTTTGTGTGCGTGCCAAAGCCGCACATACTATGTAACTGAGCCAGCACTCATTGGACTGAACGCGGGCCAGAGTTTGACATCCATGCTTTACATAGTGAAATGATCTAAGTTACATTTAAACCAGTGTGGGTGGCACTGGGAGCAGGTAAAGTATCTTGTCCAAAGACACAACGGCAGTGACTAGGATGGCGGAAGCAGGAATCGAATCTGGAACCCTCAAGTTGCTGGCACGGCCGCTCTACCAACAGAGCCACGCCGCCACATGTCTATGAAGAGCATTCTCAGACATGATAGAATGTATGGAAGCCTCCTGCAATAATGATATATATCACGGTAAATTACTTTAAATATAAATTATAATTGAACCATTTCAAAACAGGATACAGAGGCTCCTAATTTTGCTGCTTACATTTGCAGTAACATATTTGCGTTTGTATTATTTTCTCAAAACTATTTTTGATCTACTTTGTAATTTAATATGACTGTATTGACTTATAACTTAATACATTGCTATCTGGTTACTTTCTGTTGTGACATGGTTCCATCTACACTTCTGTTGAAATGTAATGAGCACATTGTTCTGTTGTTTGGATACTTTACATTAGTTTTGGTCTATTTTACAAATTTGGGACAGTATCGGCCACATCAACGCTGATAGGAATACTTTGACTTTTCAAGATCAATGAATGATTCAATTTTTTATAACAATTATCATCAAGTCAAAAACACAGGAGGGCCGGGTGGAAATATTCATTAAATATTTACATATTTTCTTACTATTGACAAGGGATGTCCGATAATGGCTTTTTGCCGATATCCGATATTCCGATATTGTCCAACTCTTTAATTACCGATACCGATATCAACCGTTACCGATACAGTCGTGGAATTAACACATTATTATGCCTAATTTGGACAGCCAGGTATGGTGAAGATAAGGTACTTTTAAAAAAAAATCATAAAATAAAATAAGATAAATAAATTAAAAACATTTTCTTGAATAAAAAAGAAATTAAAACAATGTAAAAACAGTTACATTGAAACTAGTAATTAATGAAAATTTGTAAAATTAACTGTTAAAGGTTAGTACTATTAGTGGACCAATCATGTGTGCTTACAGAATGTATCCCTTGCAGACTGTATTGATATATATTGATATATAATGTAGGAACCAGAATATTAATAACAGAAAGAAACAACCCTTTTGTGTGAATGAGTGTGAATGAGTGTAAATGGGGGAGGGAGGTTTTTTGGGTTGGTGCACTAATTGTAAGTGTATCTTGTGTTTTTTATGTTGATTTAATTAAAAAAATTTTTAAAAAAAAAACCCGGATTCCGATAATAAAAAAACCGATACCAATAATTTCCAATATTACATTTTAACGCATTTATCGGCCGATAATATCGGCAGGCCGATATTATCGGACATCTCTACTATTGACTGATTTAAATCCTTTGGTTTTTGCCCTTAAAGTCCTCCTGTGTACAGGGATTTTTTCCTGCGTTTGTATACAATAAGAATAATGTCAACTTATGTCATAAAAATATCCATCTAACCACTGCAGTATTGACCATATACTGATATTATTATTGGTATTGTTACTGTAGATATTTGCATTGATCTTCCCACCTTTTTTTACATTCAAGAGATCTATCCAGCTTGCGGTTAGCATACCCTCCTACAATGTGTAGTGTAGCATGTTTAGCTCTCATCCTCCAGTGATAATGGTACTTGTAAAAAACAGAGTAAGCATCGCTGACTTCGAAGTGGCTTTGCACTGTGGAGGAATATTATCCGCTAACTGGAATACTGTCATGTCTTGGAGATCATGTTTAGTTTGGCTATGTTCTGTTTGGTGTTTGCACTCTTGACACGCTGCTTACTCTGTCCAGGTCGTAGTTCATGCTGCTCTTTTCTTGCCACGTAAGTTTTTTGTTTATTCAAGCCACTGTTTTGTACCTCCACTGTGAGCGCCTTTTGTTTGTTCCTTTTTTCCATAGTTCTGCCTTTGTGCGAGTTCTGTTTTATTAGCCAAATTTGTTCCCCGCCTTGTGCGCACCTTTTGTTTATACTTTTTATAATCTATTATTAAATCATGTATTTAACTTCACGCCATGTCTGGTCCGAATCCTTTGCACCATGGGAAAACAAACCACGCCAAAGTCCACGTCTTGACAAATACTACTACAGTGTGTTTGGGTCGCGTTCGCTTGCTTGTCGCTGTCAAATTGGCAGGACACAGCTCGTCATCAACAAGCATTCTCACGATATAACGATGGTATCAAAAACTCTATAATCGGTCAAAGGTATATCATTTATATGATATTCCGTCTATATTGCGCAACCCTAAAAAAGGAAAATGATTTAACTTTTTTTTAACATTGTCATTCTTAAATAATCCTATTACGATTTAAAATTGATTAATCGTGCAGCTTTACTTCGGAGTAAGCTTTCTAAATGAGTCATATTTACAGTCGCATGTGATTTGAGCGTGCACTACATTATACAAGATGTGTATCATAATGACTGACCTTGGGAGAGCTTCCGGATGTATCCCTCATTCTCTATGATGAAGTGAATCCCGGCTGATGAGTTCATGACTGCACGGACGCAGTTGACGCAGGTGAGCTGCAGGAGGGCGTCTGCGATGCGGGAGCAACCCCTCCCAGACAGCCTGTCCAGGGCCTCCAGGAGAAGATCCAAGCCACTGAGCTCCAGGAACTGGACCATCCATGACTGGTCGCTGCTGTCCAGGCGACGCTTCAGGCCGGAATAGTTGACCACCGTGGGGACCTGGAGCAGTCGGATGCAGAGCTCCGGATCTGCACTCTCTAGGTTGGCTTCCTGCTGGGAGTCCGAGTCCTGAGAGGAGCCCAGGCGACCCCGAACTGCTGCCCACTTCTTCTTCACGTCTGAGAGCCCTGTAAACATTGTTACTGCACCTGCGAAAGAGGAAAGATGCAGTCTGGCTGATTTGGAGACCACTTAAAAAAAGTGTGGGACTTAGCATTGAACATTTACAAAATAAGAATAAGCGGTAGAAAATGCATGGATGGTGTATACACTGATGCATTTGGAGAATTTATAGCTCCTCCCAGTTTATCTACACCAGGGGTGTCCAAACTTTTTCCACTGAGGGCCTCACACTGAAAAATCAAAGCATGCGGGGGCCATTTTGATAGTTTTCATTTTCAAAACAATACAATAATTATTGTAACCTTTAGGGATCCCCTTAATTTTGGTGACCGTTAAAGGTACCGGGGACCCAAAAGGGTCTCAGTCATTAAAGTGTTACAAATAAGTCATATATATATATATATCCATCCATCCATCCATCCATCCATCTTCTTCCGCTTATCCGAGGTTGGGTCGCGGGGGCAGCAGCCTAAGCAGGGAAGTCCAGACTTCCCTCTCCCCAGCCACTTCGTCCAAGGGGATCCCGAGGCGTTCCCAGGCCAGCCGGGAGACATAGTCTTCCCAACGTGTCCTGGGTCTTCCCCGTGGCCTTCTACCGGTCGGACGTGCCCTAAACACCTCCCTAGGGACCTGACCAGATGCCCGAACCACCTCATCTGGCTCCTCTCGATGTGGAGGAGCAGCGGCTTTACTTTGAGCTCCACCCGGATGGCAGAGCTTCTCACCTTATCTCTAAGGGAGAGCCCCGCCAACCGGCGGAGGAAACTCATTTTGGCCGCTTGTACCCGTGATCTTGTCCTTTCGGTCATAACCCAAAGCTCATGACCATAGGTGAGGATGGGAACGTAGATCAACCGGTAAATTGAGAGCTTTGCCTTCCGGCTCAGCTCCTTCTTCACCACAACGGATCGATACAGCGTCCGCATTACTGAAGACATATATATTATATATATATATATATATATATATATATATATATATATATATATATATATATATATATATATATATATATATATATATCAGTACAGGCCAAAAGTTTGGACACAGCTTCTCATACAATGCGTTTTCTTTATTTACATGACTATTTACATTGTAGATTTTCACTGAAGGCATCGAAACTATGAATGAGCACATGTGGAGTTATGTAAAGGTGAAATAACTGAAAACATGTTTTGTATTCTAGTTTTTTCAAAATAGCCACCCTTTGCTCTGATTACTGCTTTGCACACTCTTGGCATTCTCTCGATAAGCTATACAAATATATATATATATATATATATATAATCTGTCTCATTGCAGATTAGACAAACTGCCTTTTCCTTACACTGATAAAAAAAAGAAGTCATATGTCCACTGATGTTTAAAAACTCTTCACTCAGAGCATATTTTACTTTTCTCCAATGATTTCGCCATTTGTTTACCTCTTGCACTATTTGACTGAAAGAGCGCGCATTTGCCGGTTTGTGTTATCGATGGGAAAATGCATTTTTTGACAATGATTTGCCTGAGCGGCTAGGAGACCCCGAGAGTAACAAGCGGTAGAAAATAGATTGATGGATGGGCTAAAAAGGACAGATTAAAAATAATAATAATAATAATAATAATAATATATATATTCTTTTCATTTATTTTTTATTTTTTTACCCGGGACTACCCACGGGCTGGATTTTGGACGCTCGCGGGCCGTATCTGGCCCACGGGCCGTAGTTTGGGGACCACTGATCTAGACAATATAATATAGTACTATGGAGCTATATAAAAGCAAGCTTTGACTGTGATTCAGTCACTCAACATGTTCACTTAATTGGATATTAGTCGTCCCTCGCCACATCACGCTTCAAATATTGCGGCCTCACCGCATTATGGTTTATTTTAGGATATTTAAAAGAACATTTCAAGCATATTCTACAATGTTTTTGGTCCCAAATCAAGCATTTCCAAGCATAAAAATGTCTACTTAAACTAAAAATACCAATACCTGTACCACAGTGGTACTGGCCACTGCAGGAGACCAAACCAGAGCGTGCTCTTTAGTATCGTATATTCGTTTAAAAGAGTGTAAAAGTGACAAAAGGGTGTTATTTAATGTCTAAAGCACTAGTGGTGCAAATACCACAGTTTGAGAATCTCAAACTGTGGTACTTGCACCACTAGTGGTACGCAGACTCCATCGAGTGGTATGCCAAAGAATCACTTGATTAAAGTACAGTGTTTTATTTTACCATATTTAAATAGTGTTACTGTTCAAACTGTGTGTACTGTTGCAGTGGCCAAAATATTACAAATATTTGTTAGATAAAACCTCGGCCTTGTTTTTAATGAATATACTCAGAGCTACCACGTTACTGTATTTTAAAGTTGGTCTATGTTGGTACTTGGAGAGTGATTTTTTTTCTGAGGTGGTACTTGCTGAAAAACGTTTGAGAACCACTGGTCTAAAGAGCTCTCAAAATGTTGAAAAACATTTAAAAGGTCGTTAACGGGGTTTCTATGCTCTAGCTAGGAAAATATTTGATTTATAATGAATGATTCCCACTTCGTGGAAATTAATTTATCGCGGTCATGTCCGGAACCAATTAACAGCGATTAAGGAGGGATTACTGTATTAGTATGTCATTGAGTTACACGTAATTATATTTTCTTGATTAAACACTAAACAAAATAAATATTTCACATACATTTTTCTCAATATAAATTATAATTTCCACCATAAACGCAAACTAGATTAACTCCAAAAAAACAAAACAGTGATTTACAATATATTTATCATATTTTTATGTCAACTAGATCCAATGTTTTTCAAATTTCATCTTAATTTGATACAATTTGACTGAGATATTTTTTGTAAATATTTGCCCATTAAAACTATATATTTTTTATATCAATATTTTATGACAGATGTGTCTAAAGTTTGGCATAGAGTGGGTATTTGGCTATTTCTTTATTGGTATATTTTAAATACATTATCAAATACACCCTCATACATGCTCACAAGGCTGAGTTGAAGGCTGTTTTTATCCTTATAATTGCTGGCAAATTATTAATCTGATAGATAACACAAAAAGTCATCAGATTAAGCACACTTTTGAATTTGGATTATTCATGTTTAATCAGGTTATTTTTCTCGCTTACATTATTTAAATACAAGCAAAATTTGGACACAAATGCAATGTTGGTAAATGGATTATACTTTTATTGCGCTTTTCTACCTTCAAGTACTCAAAGCACTTTGACACTATTTCCACATTCACCCATTCACACACACATTCACACACTGATGGCGGGAACTGCCATGCAAGGCGGTAACCACGACCCATCAGGAGCAAGGGTGAAGTGTCTTGCCCAAAGACACAACGAACGTGACTAGGATGGCGAAGGCTGGGATCGGACCTGGAACCCAGGGGCGCCGCTAGGGATTTTGGGCCCCATGAACGGAGTCTTTACAGGGCCCCCAACACAGTGTCATTATTTTTTCTGTATTATAATTTCATCATCATTAGGGGCCTCTCTGGGCCCCCCTCCATCATGGGCCCCTAGAGTTACCCCCCCTTTTCGGCGCCCCTGCTGGAACCCTCAAGTTGTTGGCACGGCCGCCCCCATGTTATTGTGAGAATGTCGTACAGGACTTTTTTTTTACTGTTTTACTTGAATACACATCATTTATTTGCTCAAATAAATGATGTGTATTCAAGTAAAACAGTAACTCGGTAACAGTTTTATCTTAATTACCATCTGGGTTTATTTTGAAGTGAAGTTTGCTAGTGAGCACACCGGTTTGAATATCCTCACTCATATTTGCTCATAGAGCTGATCACTGCAAAACACGCTCCATCTTTCAGGTAACCATCCATGGTTAAGGTAAAGGAGTATGTACAAGCAAAATAAATAGTGTGATTAATCTGTGTATATACATGAATAATGCAATATTTTTTGTGATTAATCATGTAAGTTAACTTATTATTTTGACAGCCCTAATCCGTGAATATGTTTAATAGGGCTGCAGCTATTGATTATTTTTGTAATCGTCGAATATTTGGTTCGATTAATCAAGAAATTGGATAAAACACACTTTATATCCACCCATCCATCCATTTTCTACCGCTTGTCCCTTTTGGGGTCGCTGGAGCATATCTCAGCTGCATTAGGGCAGAAGGCGGGGTACACCCTGGACAAGTCGCCACCTCATCGCAGACACTTTATATCTCCAATGCATATTTTAGGTGATTATTTTTTTCTAACAAATGCAATTTATCTATATTGAAATAGCATTTTTAAAAGGTGTGTTTTTTTTAGTATCTGCTGTTCGCTGCCAGACACTCTTATGTGCGCTCTATTGCAGCGGCTGTGGGGAACGTCTGCATATGTAAACTTCCAGGTTCATTCGGTTTAGATTGACTCAATTAACATTCCTTAAACAGCAAGCTTTTTCTTATTGAATTAATCTATTTAATCATGGCAGCCTTAATATGTATCTACGCAGCTTATTTTGACATATGGCATATTTAATTTAATTTACAATGTAACTAAAACAAAAAAGTGAAACATATCATATCAAATGTTCCTTAATATTTTTCTGTACATAACAAATTAGTAGAATGCCGTTTTATGTCATCTTTTTGTGGTTTCCCATCAAAAGTGAATGAAAGAATTCCAACCAACCGTATATTACTAAATTTGATGGATAAAAACTGTGGACATCAATGAAAACATGACTTTGAAAGGGGTAAAAATCAAACACATGGTGTCTTATTTGCAATTCAAAAATATTGTCCACAATACACTGTGAGCACTGCGATGAGGTGGCGACTTGTCCAGGGTGTACCCCGCCTTCCGCCCGATTGTAGCTGAGATAGGCTCCAGCGCCCCCCGCGACCCCAAAAGGGAATAAGCGGTAGAAAATGGATGGATGGATGGACACTGTGAGCATTGCTAAGCAGAAAAGAGGCTGGCAGCCTAATCAGAAAGGAAAAGAGAATAGGAAATGACAGCGCTGCACTCTGTGGGTGTGTAAACGATAATGTCAGCAGTGCAGTCAACAGCAGCAACGCCAAACATTCTGACTTAATCCTGCGTGAAAAACGCTGTCAGACAATTAAAACTCTGTGCAAACACCAACTGGTCACTGCCAGGACAGAACATGTCACTGTTTACAATCCAAAGGATGTGTTTTGCAGAGACTATCACATGGCAGCTACAGAGTTAACATTTCCCAAAAGTATGAATCCACACATGATTCTTTTTATGGCACAGTTCCCCTTTTCACAAACCTGACTCTCTGCAGAGTTACGTAAATGTTCCCATAAGATACACATTATGTCCAAAATAGGGGAAATACCTCTCTGTATTGGATGTTTTCTGGTTTGGTATGTCAAAAAAGAAGCTAGAAACAAAACCTTGTGAGAGATTCTTGTGTCTCTTGTCTATTGTGGATTTCAGACTTGGCATGGCTGAGTGGCAAGCACGTACAAACAATGACTAGCACTGACTCACACTTTGCTACTTTGGCAAGCTTGGTAGGATTGAGCGCTTATCTATTGGACGATTCTACTTGTTATTGCCTGCCTGACAAATTTAACTTGAACACTGGTACAGTATGTGCTTTGCTAATCGACTCGGCCTTTTTCATCTGTATCCATAAGATGCACTGCAGAAAAAAATTCCAATCAGTCTGCAGGGTCAAGGTAAAGTGACTCTTGGCTTTTGTCACATTGTCTTGCAAAGGAATCCTGATGGGTTCTGTTACCGTGGCAGCCAGCACACACACACAATGTTTTTTTTACAATTGGGGCGGAATTCTCCCATTCTTCCTTTCTCCAGTGTCTACCTATCTCTTATTAGTTGTCAATCTCAGGCAGAATTTAAGCTTACCATCTTGCAGTAATTCGTAGGTGTACCTAATGTTATGGTAATAAACTAGGCAAAAAAAGTTTCTCAATAATTTCATTCATCTAGGTCAGGGGTGTCTAATTCGTAGGTGTACCTAATGTTATGGTAATAAACTAGGCAAAAAAAGTTTATCTCAATAATTTCATTTATCTAGGTCAGGGGTGTCAATCTCATGTTTATTGAGGCCCACATCGCAAATGATGGCTGCCTTAAGAGGACTGCTTGTGGCAGTATATAATATAAGAATATAAACCAGTGGTTCTTAACCTGGGTTCGATCGAACCCTAGGGGTTCGGTGAGTCGGCCTCAGGCGTTCAGCGGAGGTCAAAACACACCCGACTCATTGTGTAAATACAAACGGATCCCTATGGCGTATTACGGAAACGGCAACATTTGACTGATTTGCAGGTGTGTAATTTGTTGTGTTTATGCACTGTGTTGGTTTTGTTGTTTGAACAAGGTGATGTTCATGCACGGTTCATTTTGTGCACCAGTATAAAAACTTTAGTATGGGGAACATATTCACCATTAATTAGTTGCTTATTAACATGCAAATTAGTAACATATTGGCTCTTAACTAGTCATTATTAAGTACTTATTAATGCCTTATTCGGCATGGCCTTATTATAACCCTAACCCTCTAACCCTGACCCGAACCCTAACCAAATAACTCAAAATTAAGTCTTTGTTATTTAGAATATGTTCCCCATACCAAAGTGTTATCAAAAACATATAACTTTGTCTTGAATTTCACTAAAGAAGGGTTCGGTGAATGCGCATAGGAAACTGGTGGGGTTCGGGACCTCCAACAAGGTTAAGAACCACTGCTCTAAATTAAATCTTTGTTCCTTAGATTATGTTCCCCTAGTGTCCAAACAACTCTAAATTAAGTCTTTGTTACTTAGAATATGTTCTCCATACTAAAGTGTTACCAAAAACATAACTTTGTCTTGAATTTGAAAAAAAACAACATTGTATTTTTCACTAAAGAAGGGTTCGGTGAATGCGCATATGAAACTGGTGGGTTTCGGTACCTCCAACAAGGTTAAGAACCACTGATATAAACGTATAATTGCCTCGTTACACAGTTTGCACAGGCAACTGTTTTTGAATGATATTTTTTTTTACAGATTATTAGTGTAGATGAATTGCTTTGATGAAGGTGGCAAACAGATTTTTAAGTATTTATATTTGATAACCAACAACAACAACAAAAAAACTTGGAACATCTTGTTGCATGATCAGATAAGTGTAGTACACATGCAGGTGCATGCAGTCTGTTTTTCTGTCAAAATTGAAAGAACAAATACATTTAACCATAAAGTGCTTTATTATTTCAGCGTTTCGCAGGACACATTAAACAATGTGCATGCCACATTTAAACAGTGGTGTGCCGTCAGGGCCAGCAAGGCCTTCTCTGCTTGCCAAAAATAACCAGAAATCATGATCATAACTAAAGATAAAAGTATTTTTTTATTTACTTTCCCTAAATATAAGTATTCATATTCTCTTCATGTCATATTATGCTCCTTCCAGCGCTGTTGTTTTTAGGTTATAGAGTTTTTATCCAATCAGAATTCAGCTAGCTTATGTTGCCATGCTGTACCAAATCTGCCTCGAGCCTTCAGATTCAGCATCGCGGGCGTCCGTGCACTGTAAACGAACGGACACAAACATTTGACAGACAGTTGCGATAGCCATTTAGATCACGAGTTGTGGTCAGTAAGGCCTTCTAGATGACCTAAGGCAGATGTATAGTGATTAGAGATGCGCGGTTTGCGGGCACAACCGCGGAGTCCGCGGATTATCCGCGGATCGGGCGGATGAAATTAAAAAAAATTAGATTTTATCCGCGGGTCGGGTCGGATCTGGTCGGGCAGTTGAAATAAAACAAAATTAGATTTTAAATAGATTCAGGCGGGTGGCAGTTAAACCAATTCGGAAATATATATACATAGTTAAATGTTGTTACCCACATACGAAAAACGAGCAGGCACCTGCTGCATATGCCACAACAGAAGAAAAAAAAAGAAAAGAGATGGACACTTTTACGGAGCGGAGAATGGACGCCTCGCCGGGGTCCGGGACCGAGGCCCCTTCCCCCGAGAGGGCCCCACCGGGAGCCGTAGCTGAGGCGATCCGCGAGAGGGGCCCGACGCACGTCCAGGGTCACCACCGCGCCCACCGCACCGACACCCCGCCTCGTCCGCCTTCGCCGCGGCCGGCGTCACGCGCAGCAGGTAAGCAGCTTACCTGCCCGCCACCCCCGTGGCCGGGGGCTCGTAACAGGGGTCACTCCGCGCGCTCCGCCCGCGCAGCTTACCTGCCCGCCACCCCGTGGCCGGGGGCTCGTAACAGGGGTCGCTCTGCGCGCTCCGCCCGCGCAGCTTACCTGCCCGCCACCCCTGTTGCCGGGGGCGCGTAACAGGGGTCACTCCGCGCGCAGTGCGCTCACGAAGGGGGTGGGGCTCACCCTGGTTGATATAGAGAGCAGGACTGTGGCCATGGAAGTCGGAACCCGCTAAGGAGTGTGTAACAACCCACCTGCCGAATCAACTAGCCCTGAAAATGGATGGCGCTGGAGCGTCGGGCCCATACCCGGCCGTCGCCGGCAGCGAGACGCGCTTGGAGGTGCGCTCAGCGCGGCTCCCATATGATTGCGCACTGGTGTGCGTCTGGGTCGTGACAGCGTGGCACGCGAATGTTTGAGCTGCATTGGATCAGTCTCCTTTCTTTAACAGGCAAAAGCTTTATAACCTCACCATACCTGCCAACTTTTGAAATCAGAAAAACCTGGTAGCCAGGGTCCAAGGGCCGCAGGCCCCGGTAGGTCCAGGACAAAGTCCTGGTGGAGGGTTCAGGGCTTCGCCCCCCGACGCAAAATGATTACGGTATTAGCATTCAGACAGGTTAAAATGTTGCTAAAACCATCACTTTTCTATCAGTCACAGTGACTTTTCAAAACAAAAATATTACAGCAAAAATCATATGGGTTGATTGACATGTTTATTCTGTAAGCTAACTTCAATAGTTTGAAATTATTTTGACAGTTAATGCCAGTTATCCTGTCAACCTTTCACAAGACTTCAATTTGTTAATTGAAAGTATAAACAGTATAAACACTTTTTACAGTAAACAAATGGTAAAACAGTACTAAACAATTCCATTAAAAAAAAAATTGGTGTCATTATTAACTTTCTGTCCAGGCTTGTATAATCTACTGCCTTGTTCAATTGTAAAAAATATTCTGTGCCTAAAATTCACATTTCTATCACAATTATCATACTGTAAACATGGTAAGCTAACTTCATTAAAATTAATAGTCCTGTCAATAGCATGGAATTACAATTCAAATGTAGTTTTTTTGTAAGCCTTTCAAAAGAATTCAAAATATGAAAAATTAATGAAAATTAATTTAAGCCATCAGACACTTGAAAAGTGGCACATCACATCTCTAATGTAATCATTTTAACTTTTCAACAGAAATAGCACTGCAAAAATATTAAGGACATACTTCTGTATTTTGGTAGTTATGCTGTCAACATTTAACAAGATTTCTTCAACTTGGACTTGAAAGCATAAATAGTATAAACACTTTCAACAGTATAACAGTACTAAACAATTCCAATAGATAACATTGGTGTCATTACCTTTTTGTGGCTAAAATCCAAATTTATTCTATCAGATTGATCATACTGCAAAAATGATATGGTAACTTTATGATAAGTTTACTTGAAGTGGCATAAAACACTGAAAGTGATTGTTCCTATAACCCCTTTGTTTCAAATGTTTGTTCCACTTGTGGCAGTCGGGCACCAGCATACCGTCTTTGACAACTTGAAGTGGCATAAAACACTGAAAGTGATTGTTCCTATAACCCCTTTGTTTTAAATGTTTTATGCCACTTCAAGTTGTCAAAGACGTGCTGTGAAATACAGCCGACAGGATTGCGCACCAAACACGAAGCAAGGCCAAAGCGCATGCATGGTGCAGGAAAACAAAGGACTTCTTTCATTTAAGGTTTGTGATAAACCATCAAACTCATTCGTTAAAAGGACTCTATAGTGATATAAAGCGAGTTTTTCTGGACATTATCATGCAAGAAAAGTTTATTTTTGGGACCGCGATCACCGCGTAATGATTTTTAAAGGTTGCATTACAAACATTTAACTGTCCCATGTGATCAGCCAGTGCGATTGGAAGTCCATGCTCAATTATTGCCTCCGTAAATAAAACTTCGGCATTCATCACATCCAAAGAATCTGTTTGGGCGACGAAAAACGTTGAAAGTTTTCCACTTGTATCGCTAGCAACGGCATTAGACTTGTGTTTTTTTGTCCCAACATGGTCTTTTACATCGCTAATTCCTCCGTGTCCGATCGAAAAATCTTGTCTGCACAAGGTGCAATTCGCGTAGTTTTCACCCTTTTTTTTTTTAAATTAATGAAAAACCGTATTTTTATCACTGCAACCGTAACCCGGAATAGGTTGATGAAAACCGTACGAATTACGGGAAAACCGGAGTAGTTGGCAGGTATGCCTCACTAATGCCTTGCATCGTCTATATTAGATATATAACAACGGGCGGGTGCGGGCGGATGGCGGGCGGGTGCAGTTCTGATCAAATGTTACATCGGGTGGATGGCGGATGGTTGACGACTTTCTGATGCGGTTGCGGATGAAATAATTGCCTATCCGCGCATCTCTAATAGTGATGTATGAGCCAGGTAACATAAGAACTCCATTACCCAGCATGCCACAGTACTGGAGAACATGCGCAGTAGCCCCGCTTAGGTTTTTAATGTAGACATGCCGGTGTGGAGTAAACTTTAAGAAGTCAGCCAACACGCCTCGTCTGCATCTTTTATGATTAGACAAGACAACACATATATTTGCAAGGACATTTTCAAGAAGGATATTAAGAGAAACTACATGTTGTGAGACCATGTCGGCCAACCCCGGAAGCGAGCTCAGCTGTTGATGAAATGAGAGTTCAGATATTTTATTTCTTTATTTTTTCATGTTTAAAATGTTTTTTGCAATTTTAATTTTGACAGTACTACATAAGATATGTTTTAATTGCTGATGCGGGTTTATTGATTTTTAAATGCGCCAGAAAATAACCCGTTTTGTACAATGCGCAGTATTGTAAATGTGTTTCTGTATAGTATTTCTCCAGCAATGGTCATGTGGTGACATCAATGATTGTATTTTGAGAGCTAATCAATCAATGTCAATCAATGTTTATTTATATAGCCCTAAATCACAAGTGTCTCAAAGGGCTGCACAAGCCACAACGACATCCTCGGTACAAAGCCCACACAAGGGCAAGGAAAAACTCACCCCAGTGGGACGTCGATGTGAATGACTATGAGAAACCTTGGAGAGGACCGCATATGTGGGTAACCCCCCCCCCCCTCTAGGGGAGACCGAATGCAATGGATGTCGAGTGGGTCTGACATAATATTGTGAGAGTCCAGTCCATAGTGGATCCGACATAATAGTAAGAGTCCAGTCCATAGTGGGGCCAGCAGGACACCATCCCGAGCGAAGACGGGTCAGCAGCGCAGAGATGTTCCCAGCCGATGCACAAGCGAGCGGTCCACCCCGCTCATTCAATCATTCAAGTCGGACATCACTGAAGACCTAGGTGGGAAACGCACGGCCCGCCACTGCATTTAAATGATGTGACAGGCCACTAAAATGATGTGACAGGCCATAAAATATTTTGACAGTCCACAAAAAATAATGTGGCAGAACAGAAAATGGCGTGGCGGACCTTATAAAATGGTGAGACATTAAATGATGTGGCGGGCTACCTTGAGTTTGACACTTGTGGTTTAGGTCATTGTGTTCTCTGTGCATTGAATCGATCAGAACTAGATTGTTTATGTTGTCGGAAGATGTTTTGCCTCTCATCCAGGCTTCATCAGTTCAGGCTCAAAGACTAGCTAGGACAGCTCTGAGGGGACGGTGCTGGATGCAAATATCGAACCTCTAACTAAGAATTGTTTCTTTTGGAATGCAAAATGAAAGTGGGTAAGAAACAGTGGAGTAAGACAGTCGTTACTAAATATAATTCTGACTGCTGTTGACCGTCAAAGGGATCACTCCACTGTATCTTCATTTTGTATCGCAAAAACAAAACCCTTCACGGTTGGGGTGTGGTTCCTTTACCTGGAAATACTTGGATCCTACACCATCCCCTCAGACTAGCTGTTATATCTATAGTCTTGGAGCATGAACTGATGAAGCCTGCTCGGATGAGAGGCAAAATGTCTCCCAAGACAAACTGAACAGTCCAGTTGGCATCAATTTGATGCTATTTTTTTTTAATGTGCTGCAAGTTACGCATATTAAGTCGATTAGAGAATATGCGCAAGACCAGATTTGACAGGTGTCGTCCACATTTAGGGTTGCTCTACCCAGAGTGTGCATCTTGGATAAAAGCCCACAGTGACATGCTTAAGTCAAGTGGGAGAATGCTGTGTGGTCGAAATCTGCGCAATTGTGCAACTTTTTCCAATTAAGGACATGGGAGAATAGGACCCTGACCCTTAGGGTGCAAAGATTTCAACGATTGTAATCAGAGAAAAGTGAAGAAACAAACTTTTTTTTTAATTCCAGAGAAGACAATAAGTGTGTGTATTGTGGGATGAAGAATTTGTGAAATTCTCAAAAGGAAGGAAATGGACTTTCCTGCACAGGAAACCAGATAAACATGCTGGTGCTGTGGCTTATGTTCCCATTTTTTCACATGATTTCCCATTTGAGACCATGACTGGACAAAGACTGAAATGAATCATCACATATCCAAAAAGTTTGAACACATATGCATCCACTTCAGTCACTCATTCAAATCCATTTTCATTTCTGCTTCCAGAAGCTCCCACATGTACCTCTAATAGCAGCTGATTCACAGCCCACAGGACAAACCCACTCATGTGTCCTCTTGCTTGAGCCTCCCACACAACAGCACACGTCCACTGTACATTAACACTCAGCCATTCACCCACTCATTTACTTCTTCTCAAACATATGCAAAGACTATAAGACTGCATATCTTGTGTATCTCAGCAAGAATAAACATGTACATAAACAACAATGGAGCACTTTTTAAATCTTCAGAAGCTCACATAGTGTCTGCAGCTGGGTTAAAACATCTGGAGTTCATTAAAAAGATACTAACCCTCCTTCATCCCCACGTATTTAGGGACATCTATCCATCCATTATCTACCGCTTGTCCCTTTCGGGGTCGCTGGGGGGGGGGGGCTGGAGCCTATCTCAGCTGTATTCGGGCGGAAGGCATGCAGGGTACACCCTGGACAAGTCGCCACCTCATCACAGGGCCAACACAGATAGACAGACAACATTCGCACTCACATTCACACACTAGGGCCAATTTAGTGTTGCCAATCAACCTATCCCCAGGTGCATGTCTTTGGAGGTGGGAGGAAGTCGGAGTACCTGGAGGGAACCCACGCAGTCACGGGGAGAACATGCAAACTCCACACAGAAAGATCCCGAGCTCCGGGATTAAACTCAGGACCTTCGTACTGTGAGGCACATGCACTAACCCCTGTTCCACCGTGCTGCCTATTTAGGGGGCAATATAGGCAAATTTAGTTTACTGGAGTGCTATATTTAACTTAATCGGTAGGTCGTGAGATCGAACCCCGGCTGAGTCATACCAAAGACTATAAAAATGGGGCCCATTTCCTCCCTGCTTGGCACTCAGCATCAAAGGTTGGAATTGGGGGTTAAATCACCAAAAAAGTATTCCTGAGCGCGGGAACCACTGCTGCTCACTGCTCCCCTCACCTCCCAGGTGGAACAAGGGGATGGGTCAAATGCAGAGGTTAATTTCACCACACTTAGTGTGTGTGTGACTATCAGTGGTACTTTACTTTAACTTTAACTTTAAGTGATGGCTTCACCAAAGTCCAAACCGATATAACCTCTGCACACATATAACAACAACTATGATCTAAATAAAACTCTCCAAAGTGGATTTTGGCAACTGGGCACATTTTTCCCCTTGCAGCCTTTCTCCTCTAGTAGGAGGGACCGTTTCAAGAGTGTAACACCCTGAATGGGCACCGAGGAGACCAAAACAGAACACTTCGTCAATCTTACGCACTGCATCACCGAGCTTCTTTTTTTTTTAAAGCACAAACAAGGCAACACAAATCCTCACTATAAAAATACGTCTTCGCATACAACCGATGACATATGTCCATAATGAATAATACAGTTGATGCATGTCAATTCTGCATGCACTGTTGCATATCATCCATAGATGATGATGAAGATGTCTTACCTGCTTTTGTTCTATCTGTCCACTTGGAAGAATCGCGTCCTTGTGTGTGTTTCAGATGGGAGAGGCACCGGATGGCATCCTGCCTGCCTCTGACGTCGCCTAAAATGATGCATGGACCTCCTGAAAATTAAAGCATTTGCGAGGCAAGTCGAGCCCAGTGGGTGTGTATTTGTGTGCCTATTAAATCGTCACCGCCACAGGCGCTCCACTCACTTGTTTCAAAGCAAAACGTCAAAGTGGCGGTACCACGTTGCGACAATATCCGCTCATGATCTCCACAATAAAACGGCAACGCGAGTGACGACGGAAGAACTGGTCTCTCGTCATTAAAGTTCAAAAAAACGCCATAAAGCATGGTATTAATTTGACGAAGATAAGTCGGGTGAAATGGCACCAACAAGAAAATACAGTCCTTAGCTTTGCTAATGCCAAGTATGTGTTGTTGCTAAGTTAGCACGTAGCCGTGATAAAGCTTCGTCAGCAATAAGAGAACTGCAACAGTTTAACTACTTAAGCGTTTTATTCTTAAATTGAACTGAATTGTTTAATTCACTATATTTTATTCTGAAGGGACTCTCACAGTTTCCTGCTCTAACCCGCCTGCTGCCGTAAATTTTCCTGCGGTTTCTGAAGCTGGGCGCCGCCAGTGGTTGCTTGGGCTGTCCTCCCTGGTCTGCATCCCACAAGCTCAAAGTCTTACAGCCTGTTCATAGTTTACATATCCTCGGTAGTTTTGTCAAATTGCATAAAAATATACATTTCAATCAGCATTGTGCTGTCCTAGAAACTGTGTGAATTAATGGTGTCCAAAATGTAGCACGGGTGCCTTTTTTGGCCCGCAGCTCTGTATTTTTGGTCCTCTGCGAATAGTGAAAATATGATTCAATATTAATAGAACCTTTTTTTTTATTTCTTTTTTTTTTTGATATTTCTAACATGTGTTGTCACCTGTAAGATGCAAATGTGTTGGTCAGATAGCTTCTTAGCACAGTGTTTCTCAAATTTTTTCACCAAGTACCTACACACTGGAGCTCTTGTAAAGAAAACTCAGCAGCGCATGCACTTTTTGTGTCGGATGAAAAGAGCACAGCTCCTTCCCCTCATTCTCACCACATTCTACAGAGGCACTATGCCGACTGACCAACTGCATCTCGGTCTGGACTGGTGCCTGCAGGGCCTCAGACTGTAAGTCTCTGCAGAGAGTAGTAAGGACAGCGGAAAAGATCATCGGGAATCCTCTTCCTCCTATCCAGGAAATCGCAAAAAGCAGCTGCCTGACCAGGGCTCAGAAAATCTGCAGAGACTCCTCCCACCCCCACCAAGTACTGTTTTCACTGCTGGACTCTAGAAAGAGGTTCCGCAGCCTCTGTAGCAGAACCTTCAGGTTCTGTAACAGCTTCTTCCCTCAGGCCATAAGACTCTTGAACGCATCATAATCCCCCCCCAAAAACAGATTAACTCGCTGGATAAAAAGACAATATAACATACATACATAAACGTGGATGCATATGCAAAAATGCAATATATTTATCTGTACAGTAATCTATTTATTTATATCTGCACCTTATTGGTCTTTTATCCTGCACTACAACAAGCTAATGCAACGACATTTCGTTCTTGTCTGTACTGTAAATTCAAATTTGAATGACAATAAAAAGTAGTCTAAGTCAAACAATTAAAATACAGTAGCCCAGTAGCCCTAAATATTCATTAAAAACGGCAAATGTTTTTATTTAACAAGTATATTTAATATTTTTGGCCACTGTAACATTAGACAAAGTTTGAACAGTAACACTGTGTTTGATTATAGGAAAATAAAACACTACTTTAATCAAGTGATTTGTTGGCAATAGAGGTGTGCATACTACAGTTTGAGAATCACTGGCTTAGCATATATTGAGCGATATTATTGAATGTTTCAGCATCTCGAATGTACAAAATGTATCAAACTGGACCCAAGCTTTACATTTTTCTGTATCAACTTTTCCTGCTGCAAAAAGTTTGGACATGCACCCCTGGAAATGTTATGACAAGACCAACTGAGAGACAAGTCAGTATTTGTCTGGACTGATCTCATCTCCACCAAAATAACCGACATGTCCCAGAATGCATTTTTCCTCAGAGCAGGAAAGATAAGCACGCTGGGATGGAGTATTAAGTCCAATTATGTGTGTAAATGTAATTTTAGAAGTGTATGGTATTGGACAACCTGTTAATGAATTCAATGTATTAAATATACAAATTTAGAATGCAAAAATACTTTTGTGTAAAATAATATTTTGTGGCCATATCTAGGCCCCCTGCAAGGACCATTTGTTATCACCATGAGATAACAGCACACATAAAGCACCGAATATCTGCAATTTAGGCCTGTGCATTCATTGTTTTACATCTGCAAATATTAATAGTTTAATAGTCTTTAGCTGACACAAATGTTCCGCCTTATGTACATTCAGGGCTGTACTTAAAGCATTAAAGTCCGCAAGATGAACAGCTAAATGCACATCAGAGAAGCTTAGGTCAACAACAATGATCCCAGCCAAATTACTCTAATCCTGGTAATAAAGGTGCGTCTCATATGATAGTTATGCATGTGCTGAAAACAGCATGTAAAGATAGGTTATAACAAATGATGTCACAAGGTGCATAAAGTAATAGGCCAACACCCAAAAAGAGACATTCTACTTCATTCTTCCATGTGACCATTTGTTAGCCAAACAGCAACTCAGTCATGACATGTTTGCTGATTCCGATCATTTCTGCTTGCTGGATATGTTGCAATAATTTTTTTTTTCAATTTATTTTGGCAATAACAACTAAAACAGCTGTAAAATAAAATAAACATTTGGATTCTTTATATAACCGGTGTCAAACTTAAGGCCTGCCACCTCATTTTACGTGGCCCTCTCACATCATTTTAAGTGGGCGGCGATTGCCTGAGAATAATATATGTTAATAAAATACATTACTCTATCTATTCCTGGTAAATTTATATGTCCTTTACATTTTTACATTAAAACATACATTCCATGCATGCAATTGCATATATTTTAAACTTAAACATTATCTAATAATGTAACAAAACATTATCAAAATTTCCAAAACAATAACATTTAAATAAATACCTAAATATCTGCTTGATCTATGTGAGATCCATCAAATTGTACACTGTAAAAATTACAATCGACTTTACAGTAAAATTATGGCAACTGAGCTGCCAGTTTTTTTTAACAGTAAACACAACTTTGGTGTCATTTTTACATTTACAGTAAAACAATATAAAAACAACTAGATTTTACAGTAAAAAAATGGCAGCACATGCTGTTGAGTGAATTTTACTGTAAAAAAAACAGTGGAGCTATTTTTCCGTTCCATGTAGTATTATGCAGTAAACCATTACAAATTTTACGGCAAAATTCTGGCAACTGAGCTGCCTTTTTTTTTACACAGTAAAATCTAAAGATTTTTCTTTTTTACAGCATATGTAAAAAATATGTAATAATCAAATGCATGGGTGTGAATCTAAGGGGTACCTAACAATTTGATCCATTTCTGATTCCTGGGGTTATGGGTCAATTCAGAATCAGTTCTGGATTCAAACTAATTTTTACATTGTATTATTTGGTATAATAATTATAATTGACATTTTTTAAAACTGGTTACAGTTTAAAAAAGCTCCTTCTGGTTGCATGGAGATGGTCTAAAAATTTATTTTTTTAAATCAATACATATATAAATAAAAAACAAAGAAATTATAAATATAAATTATGAAATGATTTAGAATCGGGGTATTTAGAGTCATGATTTAGATGTGAATTTATTTTTTTTGTGCACCCCTACTACTTATCCAGATTCTCTGAACGATATTACAGACCGTAGATGGTGAAATCCCTAAATTCCTTAGCTCGTTGAGAAATGTTGTTCTTAAACTGTTCTACAATTTGCTCATGCATTTGTTCACAAAGTGGTGACCCTCGCCCCATCCTTGTTTGTGAATGACTGAGCATTTCATGGAAGCTGCTTGTATACCCAATCATGGCACCCACCTGTTCCCAATTAGCCTGTTCACCTGTAAAATGTTCCAAATAAGTGTCTGATGAGCATTCCTCAACTTTCTCAGTCTTTTTTGCCACTTGTGCCAGCTTTTAAAAAAAAAAACATGTTGCAGGCATCAAATTACAAATGAGCTAATATTTGCAAAAAAAACAAAGTTTACCAGTTCCAATGTTAAGTATCTTGTCTTTGCAGTCTATTCAATTGAATATAAGTTGAAAATGATTTGCAAATCATTGTATTCTGTTTTTATTTACCATTTACACAACATGCCAACTTCCCTGGTTTTGGGTTTTATATACATATTTATATACAGAGATATATATATACATATATATATATATATATATATATATATATATATATATATATATATATATATATATATATATATATATATATATATATATATATATATATATATATATATATACAGGTATATATCTACTGTATATGTATACACATACACATATATATTGATGTATTATTAATTGTTACAAGCAGTCCTCTGAGGGCAACCTTAACTGAGATGTGGCCCTCAATGAAAACGAGTCAGAGCCACAGGCTATTGTGTGTGTGTAAAGTGTAATCAAGTTCCAGCCATCCTTTTTCTACCGCTTGTCCCTTTTGGGGTTGCTGGGGGTGCTTGAGCCCATCTCAGCTGCATTAGGCGGAAGGCGGTAAACACCCTGGACAAGGCGCCACCTCATCTCAGGGTCAACGCAGATAGACAGACCACATTCACACTCACATTCACACACTAGGGCCAATTTAGTGTTGCCAATCAACCTATCCCCAGGTGCATGTCTTTGGAGGTGGGAGGAAACCGGACTAACCGAAGGGAGGCCACCAAGTTCATAATTCTTAAAAAAAGGCAAGGCAAGGCAACTTTATTTGTAGAGCACTTTTCATATACAAGGCAGACTCAAAGTGCTTCATAGCACAACATGTGGGACAACAAAGTGAAATGAAAGAAAATAAAAGCAAAATTAAAATGAAAATGAAAATGCAGACAATAAAAACAACAACTTACAGCAGTAAAAAACTAACTAAAATTAAAAAATGTAAGCAAATTTGGAACCATAATGCAAGATTTGCTACCTACAAAACAATTCTGCAGTAGCTTGTTTGGGACAGTACTGTCTTTTATACAGTAGTACTGCACTTTACTAATACTAGTATTGTAGATAAACGTTAATATGATTTCGTTCTTATATGTACTGTAAAGTTCAAATTTGAATGACAATAAAAAGGAAGTCTAAGTCTAAGTCTAATATAATAGGTAATTCTTGGGAAAAAAACCTTTTCAAAGTCAAGACATTTAATTGATTGATAATGTACACAAATTAATTATAATTCTATAATTTGACCACCAAACGGCCTCCAACCACCAGCAGGGTGAGCTGGCGCTGCTAAACTAAATGAAACACAATTTCCCAGAGTGCACCGCGAGCCAGAGGTGAAAGGTTGATTACGTCAAATTCATGGCGCCAACTACAATAAACATTAGCATTTGTCGAGCAGTGCGCTGTTTCCACTGTTTTTACTGATATTTTAGTGTACGTAGTGAAACTTACTATTGGCAAGATGTCTGAAAAGGCCAAGGACATTCTGAAAATGGACCTTTATGGTTTGCTTGGAATTGAAAACACTGCTACAACGAAGGAGGTAGGTAATGTGTATACCGGCTGACCAGCTAGTTCAGTTTCAGTTTCAGTTTATTTCGAACATGCATACATTGCATGACAATGGAAGCTTCTGTTTATTCGCCACGACGCCTGGTGATTATTAGTTGATGGTGTGTTTCTTTGCCCGGTGGATCAATTCTTGTCAAAATAAATTACGAGCTGTGTGATTATAAAAGCCCTGTACGCTACAAGAACAGTAATGCAGCCCGTATTAGGCATCGCTTGTCGAGATGTCAGATCACATTCTTGTCATTTACGTGACAACTATATGTCTTGTTTGTAAAACAGTCGGTCGAGTCTTCGTGAAAATGCAATCCGAATATAAATCCTTAAACTGTATCACATGCGGATGATGGAAGCAACCACTAGGTGGCGACGCTGCACTAGTTTTAATCTTCAGGGGTCATGATAGTCCTCCACCAAAATGAGTTTGAAAAAGAGAAAAAAAGCGACAAACGAGGAAGGGATGAATGTGACGGGATGTTACAGCATATATTTTATGCTTATATGTACTTTTTGCAGTTTAAACATCTGAATATTAAACATATTTGTGTTTATAAACACTTCCATTTAAAGTTAAAGTCCCAACGATAGTCACACACACACTGGGTGTGGTGAAATTATCCTCTGCATTTGACCCATCCCCTTGTTCCACCCCCTGGGCGGTGAGGGGAGTAGTGAGCAGCAGCGGTGGCCACGCCCGGGAATCATTTGGTGATTTAACCCCCAATTCCAATCCTTGATACTGAGTGCGGAGCAGGGAGGCAATGGATTCCATTTTTTGTAGTCTTTAGTATGACTCGGCCGGGTTTTGAACCCACAACCTCCCAGTCTCAGGGCGCACACTCTAACCACTAGGCCACTGAGCTGGTTATTAGTAGTAATGTCTGCAATTTGATGACCACAGTCATTTCAGAAGAATATGCGTGGGTT
Organism: Nerophis lumbriciformis; assembly: GCF_033978685.3. Taxonomy (NCBI): domain Eukaryota; kingdom Metazoa; phylum Chordata; class Actinopteri; order Syngnathiformes; family Syngnathidae; genus Nerophis; species Nerophis lumbriciformis. The sequence goes on from NC_084555.2 coordinate 32,913,996, forward strand.
CCCTGCGGGTACTCCGGCTTCCTCCCACCTCCAGAGACATGCACCTGGGGATAGGTTGATTGGCAACACTAAATTGGCCCTAGTGTGTGAATGTGAGTGTGAATGTTGTCTATCTGTGTTGGCCCTGCGATGAGGTGGTGCCTTGTCCAGGGTGTACACCGCCTTCCGCCTGAATGCAGCTGAGATAGGCTCCAGCGCCCCCGGCCACCTCAAACGGGACAAGCGGTAGAAAATGGATGGATGGATGTCAATTTTCACATTCCAAAGCGGTTGACCGTTATGAATGGAGCCCCTTCCTGACCATCTGCCTTTGCAGCATCCAATGTCTAAAATCCACAGGCTTGATGGGAAATCAGAATTGCTGCCAAAAGTCAATCTCCCTAATTGGAATTGAAAGTCTTCTAGAGTATTATGCTGCAAGAAGTTAGTGGTCGTGGTGCTGGGGCCAGAATAATTAATAAAAGACAGTAGACTGGTTGTGTGAGGTCTGTTGATTGCTGCCAGCGATGGGACATTTTTGTGGGAAGTACATTTAGTCTTTGGGGGTTTTAACTATTCTCTGATGAAGACCGATGTCGGCAGATGGGCAATTGTCTGGCCTGTTTATCGACCACTGCTATCAGTCATGTTGTTTATCACAAAAATGGGAAGAGGCTCATCCCAGAGCATGTTTATGTGGGCTTGTAACGCTATTGGGTTGACATTATGGAGAGGAGTTGTATTTTTCATGGCTTCTGTTTTACCGTCACTTCTGTTGATTTCCTGGTGTGTTTGGGCGACGGATGAATGTTGTGGAAGCTGGCACGTTAGATTCCAATACTGTGATTGGCGTGTAACTGTAACTTTAAGGCTGCGGGTATCTTGCATGTACTTTTCATTCTTGGATGGCCAACAGAGGGCTTGTTTCCAATGTCAAAATCTGTGCTCATTTAGCAACAAACCTTAGATCACAAATACCCAAATGATGATTTAACCTTTCACTTATTTCTTGGTAAATGAAGGCAACAGTGGCAGTCTGGCAGTACTGTGACTAGGGATTGGTACTGTTCACATTTGAACCGATACCGTACCAATTCTCGGTACCTGGGAATCAATACCAGCACTCAACGATATCAATTATTAATATTAATTGTTTTTGATAATAAAATCTATTTTTAATTGAAACATTTAAAAATGAGCTGATTATGATAACTGCTGTTTGATTGTCTTAAAGGGGCCCTATTATGCAAAAGCTACTTTGTTTTTGTTTATTGCCCCATAAGTCCCAGAAATTTGAAATCAGACCTTGGAGGCATGTCGGAGATATTTATGAAACAATCTTGCCTTTTTCCAAACTTGCTCCAAACGAGCTGAATTTGAGATGATTGTATGACGTATTTTGCCTTAGTTACTTATGTCAGCAGATATCTTTATGTATGGTAGCAGTTTACCTGAAAAGCTTTGTGCGAGTCTGCCATTTTTTTCCAGTTGTAGTCAAAAGTTGTGGTCAATGGGTTCCTTCTTTTTGTCTATCCTCTTGTTGTGGGGCAGACTGGCTCGTACATGTACATGCATGCTAAAACCCTCCACTGAAGCATATAGTTGTAACTAGGGATGTAACGATAAACAGTATTGATAACCGTGGTAAAAACTCCCAACGGTTTGTATTACCATTTTAAAATAAAATGATCGAAAAACTGTGACCGATAACTGCACTTTGATAAAATGTGTGAATGTGGAGTGAATGAATGATGGGTTCCCATTTCTCACTGAGAATCGATTTGAGTGTCTAGAAAAGCGCTATATAAATCTAATCCATTATTATTAAACTTACGGACTGACTGGCACTAGATCGCTAGCTTAAATGCTAACATTAAAACAAGACATATTAACAACATACACCAAACTAAACATATATACATATTGCTGTTAGAGCAACTAAGATTATTGATTAATTATTAATAAAAATTATAATTTAGTCAAAAGATTTCAGTGCGTGTATAAGTACTTTTTGAGCACATTCAACAATATTGTGATCATTTTGGTCACGATAACAGTAATATAAAATGTTCATATCCTTACATCTCTAGACTAAACAGTGGGATCACTGATACATGTCTTATCAATTCAACTCTCAACAGATTATCAGATAGTTTTTCTCCTGCCCCTCTATTTGTATTAGTTTCTCAAAGTTCCTGTTTCTCTAATGACATTAATGTGATAGCATCAATGCTGTGTTGCAAATTTGCATTGATTGTAATCCTGTTTATTTTTGTCTCCAGTCTCCATTTTTCTATTTATTTCTTCTTCAACCTGCCGTTGTCCCCATCATTCCTTCACCGTGTTCTTCCTCGCCTGTTGATATTGTCCATCAGCTAATAAAGTCCTGTAAATGGCAGTGTTGTAATTAAGGAGGATTGGCCCTTGGCAGACAATCAGTTACACAAGCTCTGGGCCCTGCCAGCTCTATGCTCTGGATTTACCAGGACCAGTTTGTCAACTGTAATTGGCACCATAGATGCTTTTAATGAAGACAAGATGTGAACACGCATTTGAGGCTGAAGCAGGCTGGGTTTGGGGCATCACTGAGTCTGTTTTTCACCAGGCCCACTCCATTAGGCTACTGTTTGTCTGCTTTAAGATGTGCAGGCCCTCCCTGCATTTGTTGTTCTTTTTCTGCTTGTGGTTTACTTCAAAGTTCTGCCATCATGCAAAGAGAGACAGAAAGCGCACATAAATAGAGTGGGGTTGCTCAAATGAAAATAAAATATTGAATGTGCAATGTAATTACTAATTAGTATGGCTGCACAAAACCCCCCCCAAAAAACTACCATTTTAAATGCATGGTCAATGGACTGTAGTTAAATGCATACTCATTGTGACTATAGATACAATCGTTTGCAGCAGATGACAAATATCTTGACAAATATAGTTGCTAATGCTTTGTTGGAATTTTTCAGATTTGGGCTTTTTGACTGTCTATGCTACTGTGAATTATGTTTAGTATATAATACCTCACCTTCTTTATGCATGTTGCTTAACATTTCATATGAATCCCACTGCTGACCACACAGTGTTACGAACTTTCCTGGACACAAAAGCTAAGTTAAAACCAACGATCATGGATTGAAGGGGACCATTGCTTAAGCCCCCTCGCCCCCCATTTTAATGTCAGTAGATTAGATATGTATTCCAACTTCAGATTTATTGTTAGTTACAACAAGAAGCAAACAGCAGAAGAAGAAATATGCAGAGGGAGGCTAAAGTGCAGGGAAACTTTACACAACAATAAGCATATGTGTTTGGCGCCATTCTCTCGCTTTGCATGGCAGTTTAGAACTGCGGGACGGCTGTTTGCCAAGCATCAAGACTAAATATTTCTTAATGATGACTGGTTTCTCAAAGGCAGCGTCTTGAGTTATTTATTGTTTAAACTGTACAAGGGAAAAAAAGGAGGTGTAATAACAGCGTGATACATTATTTGTCCTTTTGGTCTACACTTATGTAAAGTCAGCTCAACAAGGCACAAGGAAAAGTTACAAACATGCCAGGGGGGCAAGTTGTGTGCTGTAAAGGACTAATGAGAGGTGCTTCATTTTCTTTGACCTATGACATACTGGCAGGAGATTGGTTTATGCTAAAGGGGCTATGTGAAAACATGCAGAACTGTGATATAGTTGATTGTAGGAGATGTGAACACCTTTGGGCCAAAACCTTAGTGGAGAAAGATACTTATGAGAATAAAGCTCTGTTGTGTCACATAGTTTATTTGGAGATTAATTCTCAAATTATAGGATTTAATAAAAGATATGATGACCAATTCTGATTGTGTGATATAGATTACATACAATATGAATAATATGAATTTGGCGGACAATAAAGCTTTTAATACAATTGTTATACCTTGATAATGCATGTTGATGAATGATGACATGTTGTAGCTGTGTCCCGCAAATATGGCAGCGTCAAGCGAATGGCCGCATCCTCAACACAATGTAGCATTCTCGCTAGCAGCTAATGATCCTCCACAATGCAAATCTGCTTTTAAGTCTGCAATCCCATGGTATTAAGTATTATTGAAGGACAAGGGATAGCTATGCATGCTTCGCTACACAACGTAGGAGGCTACAATAAGCCATGCTAACTGCTAAGGTAGTGGTCTTGGGCCTATCGATACAAATACAGACCGTAAAGAGAGTATAATATTTCCATATGTTCAATACTACCGTGATTTAATCGATATTTTTATTATCACAAAATTGTTATTATTTACAAACTCAGGAAATAAGTCCCTAGACACAGGAGGACTTTAAAGTCAGAATTTAAAATATTAAAATCTGAGCCAATAGTAGGAAATATTTTAAAACATTTGTTTTATGTTGTTACACCGCCATATACAGGTATATCGTTATCACAGAAGGCTGCAATACCGCACATATCGCAATATAGATTTTAGGCTATATTGCCCATTTCTACGACCAAGGATTAGTTAACATTCCAATTTAATGTACGCCTTTTTGACATTAAATTACTTGAGTTAGTTTATTGTAGCATCCTAGAAGCCTTGGCTACCAGCCGTTGTTGTTCTTGCCGTAACTGTGGCTGTCTGTCTGTGTATGAATTGCATAACAGGTGGACTAGTGTTCGGTTGCAACTCGGCACACATCTACTTTGCAAACCCGACCTTGCGTGGGTAGTTTACTGAGGAATGTGCTGCGGTGTTTCCAGTCCATTAATGTGTCAGAAGGACACAAAACAGAGGATCAGCTCAGGTGTTGATTTAATCCAAAGAATACATTCAATTATTTTTATTTCAACACAGACCAAATTTCACCTGGGTGCTACTATGTCAGAGTCTAACTATTCTTGTCTTTATTTCAAAGGGACTATCATTTTTTTTCAGTTAAAGAAGCCATAGTTATGATTATAAATTGTACTTCTGTATGGCCAACACCTGTGCTAAAATGAATAGTTTTTTTTTGTCTTAAACAATTTCAACCCTAAAGTGGATACCTTTTTCTAAGGGTTCTTCACTTCTTGTAGATCAAGAAAGCCTATCGACAGAAAGCTCTGAAGTGCCATCCAGACAAAAACCCAGACAACCCAAAAGCAGGTAAGGTTTGTTTCCCCTTCCTCCAGAACCAATGAACCAAAAAGTCACATAATCAAACTGGAATCTTGATTGGCTTTCATGGAATTTTGATTGACTGACCTCGACAAAGGTCTATTAAGATATTGAAACAAAGTTAAGTTGCATCTTCGTTGAACCCAATTTTTGAGCTAGACAGAATCAGCCAAATTACGCCTTGCATTTGCCTTTTAAGCCATCTGGTATTCCATTGCAAACAAGCAAATCCATAATCGTACAGGGAATACCTTTGTTTACCTTGGCTTGTATACCTTTTTGTTATAAGGGCAGAAAGGCACCTAGAAAAAAAGCTGGTCAGGTTTTCAAGTGAGGTTTATGTGGCTTTTTGATGGCTCAGGCAATTTCTGATTATGTGAGGCAGGGAAAACAGGGAAATTGGTGGCATTGGGGCTTGAGAGGGATAATGTAAAAGCAGGGGGTCGGTTTCCCAGAAATGGAAAAGAAGCGGTTTGGAGAGCCTCAACACTTGAACCCACATATGGACAGACTTTGTTCCCAATCGCACGAGACTGCAGCCAATCTGGGATGTGCAGCCTCTCTGGGGAAGGTTGCATGTGTTTGAGAGGTAAATTTGGGGTCAAGAGTGTTCATTAAAGACAGCACCCACTCCCACCCCTATTTTTCTCCCTTCCACTTCCCATGTTGTGACAGTTTAACTTTGAGCTGCCTCATGGACATGGCACGTCTCCCCCAGTTGGATTTCATTCCAGTCTTTTATATGTGTGTAGGTAACCTGACCTGCTCTGCTGGTTCTATGATCACCCAGAGCCTCCTGGTAATTTTAATTTGCCAATCCCCACTGGTAGTAACCATATCGCTTTAGCAGGCCTCCCATAAGAGAATAATTAGACCTGGCTGGTATAGTGCAGCAGTGTGGTGGTTGCATGATAAGGAGCACTTGTGGTCTTGTATGCTTTTGTGCGTGTGTCAGATGACAACTGAGGCGGTAGGGAATATTGCGTGGTAGCGATGATTGCGGTATTGGCCCCTCTCGGCGCTCTAATGGAAGACATGGGGCTTCAGCATTGCAAGGTTGAGTCACTGAAAATGTTGTGACTTTTTGACATCAGTCATAGCCCTGTCAAATCGTATTTAAAAAACTATTCAATGCCTCAAAATGACAAATTGAACAGTTTTGTATATTTATAATTTTTTTAAAGAAACTTTGCATTTTTCGTCTCATTACCTCTCTTTCCACATTGCTCTAGCTGAGCTTTTCCACCAGTTGTCCCAGGCTCTGGAGGTGCTTACTGATGCTCCTGCCAAGGTAGGTCCACTGTGACATTTTGTACAAATCATGATATACACACAAGCATAGATGCACACTTCATTTATGCTGACATTTATGATTGTTTTTTCAGGCCGCCTATGACAAGATTTGCGCTGCCAAAAAACAAGCAGAAGAACGTAACCGCAAACTTGATGACAAAAGAAAGAAAATTAAGCTAGGTGAGTTCCCCATGGCCAGAACCTAATTTATCACTATTTATATTCAAGTAAGATCTGGATATATTATGTTGTTTTTATGATGTTTTATTTGGAGAGCCATTGAACTAAATTCCTTCATTCGGCCCTTGACAGACCTTGAGACAAGAGAACGACAAGCAGAGGCTGAGACCCAAGTTGAAGTGCAAATCACAAGAACACTTGAAGAAGAGGTAAAATAAGTATCCAAAGAAGCGCAAATGTACAGTATAGGCTAAAAAGACATATTTCACTGAACCGCCAGGCCCTATCTTGCTTGGATTAGCGGCAAAACGTCTTCTAAGACAAGCTGAACATGGTCTGCATGCGTTCAGGTTGACTTATTGTATGACTTATTGCCTTGGTGAAGAGAAGCTTACCACGAGGGGGCACTGCTCTATTTTCAGTTAAACATATCAGTCATTCTGTCTTTGCTAAGATGTTTTGATTATTTACACATACACACACACACACACACATATATATGTATGTATGTATGTGTGTATGTGTGTGTATATATACAGTGTATATATATATATATATATATATATATATATATATATATATATATATATATATATATATACATACATACATATATATGTGTATGTGTAAATAATCAATAAATATATATACATATATATATATATTTATTGATTATTTACACATACACACACACACATATATATGTATGTACCGGTATGTATGTTTAAATAATCAATAAATATATATATATACGTGTATATATATATATATATACGTATACATATGTATATATATATATATATGTGTATACATATGTGTATATATATATATATATATATATATATACATATGTATACATATGTGTGTATATATATATATATATATATATATATATATATATATATATATATATATATATATATATATATATATATATATATATACATACATACATATATATACATACATATGTGTGTGTGTATGTATGTATATATATATATATATATATATATATATATATATATATATATATATACCCACACATCCATCCATCCATCTTCTTCCGCTTATCTGAGGTCAGGTCGCGGGGGCCGCAGCCTAAGCAGGGAATCCCAGACTTTTCCTCTCCAGTCTTCCCCGTGGCCTCCTACCGGTCAGACGTGCCCTAAACACCTCCCTAGGGAGGCGTTCGGGTGGCATCCTGACCAGATGCCCTAGCCACCTCATCTGGCTCCTCTCCATGTGGAGGAGCAGCGGCTTTACTTTGAGCTCCCCCCGGATGGCAGAGCTTCTCACCCTATCTCTAAGGGAGAGCCCCGCCAACCGGCGGAGGAAACTAATTTTGGCCGCTTGCACACGTGATCTTGTCCTTGCGGTCATAACCCAAAGCTCATGACCATAAAAACGACAACATTCTTCTTGGGACCATTTTTCAACTTGAGGTAGTTCCAAAAAGAAGCTTCAGGAAGGAGGCTTTGTACAATCAGGACTAGACGGAATGAAATGAAACGTGTCCTGTCAGCATCTTCTCGATATTGTCATTGATAAATGACTCACCGGATCGGCTAACCGGTAGGACGTGTTCGAACGGTAGATCTACGTACGATCTACCGGTCGAACGTAGATCGACCGTAAATTGAGAGCTTTGCCTTCCGGCTCAGCTCCTTCTTCACCACAACGGATCGATACAGCGTCCGCATTACTGAAGACGCCGCACCGATCCGCTTTTCGATCTCACGATCCACTCTTCCCTCACTCGTGAACAAGACTCCGAGGTACTTGAACTCCTCCACTTGAGGCAGGGTCTTCTCCCCAACACGGCGATGACACTCCACCATTTTACGGGCGAGAACCATGGACTCGTAGTTGGAGGTGCTGATTCTCACACCAGTCGCTTCACACTCGGCTACGAACCGATCCAGTGAGAGCTGAAGATCCTGGCCAGATGAAGCCATCAGGACCATATCATCTGCAAAAAGCAGAGACCGAATCCTGCAGCCACCAAACCAGATCCCCTCAATGCCCTGACTGCGCCTAGAAATTCTGTCCATAAACTTTATGAACAGAATCGGTGACAAAGGGCAGCCTTGGTGGAGTCCAACCCTCACTGGAAACTTGTCCGACTTACTGCCGGCAATGCAGACCAAGCTCTGACACTGATCGTACAGGGAGCGGACCGCCACAATCAGACAGTCCGATACCCCAAACTCTCTGAGCACTCCCCACAGGACTTCCCAGGGTACACGGTCAAATGCCTTCTCCAAGTCCACAAAACACATGTAGACTGGTTGGGCAAACTCCCATGCACCCTCAAGGACCCTGCCGAGAGTATAGAGCTGGTCCACAGTTCCACGACCAGGGTGAAAACCACACTGTTTCTCCTGAATCTGAGGTTCGACTATCCGGCGTAGCCTCCTTTTCAGTACACCTGAATAGACCTCACCGGGAAGGCTAAGGAGTGTGATTCCACGATAGTTGGAACACACCTTCCGGTTCCCCTTCTTAAAGAGAGGAACCACCACCCCGGTCTGCCAATCCAGAGTGTGGAAGTCCCTTACTTCCGGGTTCTTCTGGACACCAATCATGGACACGACCGCTTCGTTCATCGTGTAGAACAATGCTTTATTTTGCAATTGGTTGTCTCCGTGCTTTTCAGCAAGTGTCTTTTGGTTCGTCTGTCTCGCTCTCGCTCTCGCTCGTGCTCCCCCCCCTCTCTTCTTCCCGACTGCTGCCTTTAACAGAGCGACAGGTGATCAGACAAACACACTCAGCTGTGTCATCCACTCACCTGTCGCTAATCTCGAAGCCGGTCCCGACACGTCCCGCCTCGCTGCAGGTCCGCAGGCCACGCCCCTCACATACCTCCACCGCCAGACTCAGGCCGGGACGCCGTCCGGCCGCGCCCACTCCCCCCCTCAGTGAGGGAGCGGGAAAGGAAGTCGGCCACAGCCATCTGTGCCCCCGGTCTGTGAATCACTCTGAAGTTGTAGGGTTGCAAAGCTAGATACCAACGGGTGATCCGCGCGTTGGCATCTTTCATGCGGTGGAGCCACTGGAGGGGTTTGTGGTCCGAGCAGAGGCTGAATGAGTGCCCCAGGAGGTAGTATCGGAGGGCCCCGACCGCCCACCTGATGGCGAGGCACTCCCTCTCCACTGTGCTGTACCTTGCCTCCCTTTCGTACAGCTTCCGGCTGATGTAGAGAATGGGTCGGTCGACGCCCTCCACCTGCTGGGACAAAACCGCTCCCAGTCCTCTGCCCGACGCGTCAGCCTGCAGACAAAACGGGAGAGAAAAATCAGGCATGTGCAGGAACGGCTCCTCGCAGAGGGCCTTCTTAACCCTCTCAAACGCCTGCTGGCACTGCTCCGTCCACTGGACCAGATCTGGAGCACCCTTTCGGGTGAGGTCAGTTATTGGGCTGGTAAGGTCTGCAAACCGGGGGATAAACCTCCGGTAGACCCAAAAACTGCCTCACCTCTTTTTTCGTCTTGGGGTTTGGGCAGGTCGCAATTGCCGCTGTTTTATCTACCTGCGGCCGCACCTGCCCTCCTCCCAAGTGGTACCCCAGATACTGTACTTCCCTCCGGCCAACTGCACACTTCGCCGGGTTGGCGGTGAGCCCTGCCTGTCTCAGGGACTCGAGCACTGCCCCCACCCGCCGCATGTGTTCATCCCAGCCGCTACTCTGGATGATGACATCATCCAGGTAGGCCGCAGCGTATGCAGCGTGGGGTCGCAGCACACGGTCCATGAGGCGCTGGAACGTGGCGGGCGCACCGAACAAGCCAAACGGAAGTGACACAAATTGGTACAAACCTTCCGGAGTGGAAAAGGCCGTTTTTTCCCTGGACTCTGGTGACAAGGGAATCTGCCAGTAGCCCTTGGTTAAATCCAGTGTCGTGAAGAAACGAGCAGCGCCCAGCCGATCCAGGAGCTCGTCGACCCGAGGCATTGGGTACGCGTCAAAACGTGAAATTTCGTTCACCTTGCGGTAATCCACACAGAACCGCACAGACCCATCCTTCTTCCCTACCAGAACAATGGGACTGCACCACGCGCTGTGGGATTCTTCTATTACCCCCAACTCCAGCATGGATTTTAATTCCTCCCGAACTACTTTGCGTTTGTGTTCGGGGAGCCTGTAGGGCCGAGACCGCACCGTAACACCCGGGCTGGTCTCAATATGATGCTGGATGAGGGTCGTGCGCCCGGGCCGAGGGGAGAACACATCAGAGAAGCGCTGTTGCAGTTTAGCAACATCTGCTCTCTGCGCTAACGTGAGCTGATCGTCACAGAGGAGGGGAAAGGGCGGACCAGCGCGCGGGACCTCCGGCCCGAACTCCCCCTCCTCCTTAACCACCGTTACCATGGAAACAGGCTCCGCCTCCTTCCATGCTTTCAGGAGGTTTATATGATAAATTTGGGTGGCTCCGCCCCGGTCCGAGCGCCGGACCTCGTAGTCCACATCCCATCTGTTTGTGGATGGTATACGCTGGTGCGGATCGCTTTAATTCCCAATAATCCGTACAGTTCCTTTATCGTGCGTGACATAAAGGACGTGCCCTGGTCAGTCAGAATCTCTTTCGGGATTCCAACTCGGGAGATGACCTGAAACAGGGCCTGCGCTACACTCTTTGCAGAGATGGAGCGCAGGGGCACTGCTTCGGGATAGCGTGTTGCGTAATCCACTAGGACTAACACAAAGCGATATCCCCGTGTGCTCGGGTGGAATGGTCCGATGAGGTCCATACCCATTCTTTCGAAGGGGACCTCCATGAGCGGCAATGGGCGCAAAGGCGCCTTTGGGGTGGCCGCCGGGTTCACCAGCTGACAGTCCGGGCAGGCAGCGCACCAGCGGCGCACGTCTGCCCGGATGCCCGGCCAATAGAATCGGACCATGACCCGATTGAGTGTTTTATTATACCCCATGTGGCCAGCCATGGGATTGTAATGCGCCGCCTGGAAAACCATTTCCCTGCGGCGTTTTGGCACCAACAATTGGGTGGATTCCTCTCCGGTCTGAGTGTCACGGCTCACTCGGTATAATCTATCTCTAATAATCGAGAAGTGAGGGAACACCCGCGCTGCTCCCGGGCGCACCAGCTGACCGTCGATGTAATCCACCTGGTCCCAGGCCGCGCGCAAAGTTTCATCGCGAGACTGCTCGAGTGGAAAATCCTCCATAGGGTGCCAGTGGGGGGTCGGGGGGGGCTTCCCGCGAAGCCCCCACCGGTTCCCGCTCGGCAGTATCGGACGGACCCGCGTCACCACTGAGAACCGCGCGGATGCTCCCCTTTCCTACGGTCCGTGAACGCACCCCCACACATTGTGTCAGTAAATGGTTAAACCTCGGCCAATTTGTACCCAAGATTACGGGGTGCGAGAGGTGCGTACTTACAGCTACCTCGACCCTATGCTTTTGGCCCTCATACCAAATTTCTACTGGCACCATAGGGTACTCGTGCACATCCCCATGAACACACCTGATTTTTAGCCGTGTTGCCTGCCTCAAAGCCCCGGGTCGAACCAGGTTCTGGTGGATCATGGTCTGCCCGCAGCCCGAATCCACCATCGCCTGGTATGTACTCCCCTGTATCGTTACCTTCATACCGTACGTCACCCCCGGGCCGGGGGAGGGCACTGAAGGAGCGGCCACCCGGCTCACGCGTCCCACCTCCACCTGCGGAGGTCCTTGACGCGCGCGACCGGGCCGCCCACACCTCCAGCACGCCTGCCCAAGCGTTTGAGGGGCCGTCTGCGCGGGAGATGTTCTGGAAGCAGCAGCCGGGACCTGCGGAGACAGAGTAGGGGGAGGGTCACGTGGGTAAAAGTGGGGAATGTGTCGTTCTCTCTCCTTCTCATGTCGCACGCTCGGTCCGTGCGCCGCTGGTGTCCGTTGCTCCTCGCGGTGGACAGCCAGGTGGTTCTCGGCGAGGGTCACCGCTGCTGCGAGGTCCCGGGGCTGGTGGTACCGGATCCAGTTCGCCGTCCGCGTCGGGATCGCCTCCACAAACTGTTCCAGTAAGATCTGGTCCAGCAGTCGGCCATCTCCCTCTCCCGGCTGCAGCCAGCGCGTCGCCGCCTCTTGGAGCCGCTGGCCAAAGGCGAATGGCCGGTCCTCCTTCCCCAGACGCATGGACCGGAACCGTCGTCGGTAATCTTCGGTGGTGCCTCCCGTCCGGTCCAGCACCGCCCTCCTCAGGTCCTCAAAGCGCACTCTGGAGGGCGCCGGCAGGCTGAGCGCCGCACGCTGCGCCTCCCCCGTCAGGAGCGGCAAGAGCCGCACCCCCCACTCTTCTTCCGTCCACGCGCATGCTCTCGCAGTGGCCGCAAAAATGTCCAAAAAGGCATGGGGATCCTCTTTTTCTCCCATGCGGGGGATGGTGACGGTCGTCGGCACTGACAGTGCGCCGCCCCCCTGGTCCGCTAACGCCCGCAGGACCTGGCACTGTTGGCGGGTGGTCGCTGCCAGCTCAGAGAGCGCTCCCGCGAGAGCCGTCAGGGTGTCGTCTTCCCTTGCCTCCAGTGGTCCAGCCGAGTTGGGCGCCAAATTGTGGAAGTCCCTTACTTCCGGGTTCTTCTGGACACCAATCATGGACACGACCGCTTCGTTCATCGTGTAGAACAATGCTTTATTTTGCAATTGGTTGTCTCCGTGCTTTTCAGCAAGTGTCTTTTGGTTCGTCTGTCTCGCTCTCGCTCTCGCTCGTGCTCCCCCTCCTCTCTTCTTCCCGACTGCTGCCTTTAACAGAGCGACAGGTGATCAGACAAACACACTCAGCTGTGTCATCCACTCACCTGTCGCTAATCTCGAAGCCGGTCCCGACACGTCCCTCCTCGCTGCAGGTCCGCAGGCCACGCCCCTCACACAGAGGTACCGCCCCTGATGTCCACGCGATGCTGCAGAGTCTTGTCAACCAAGACAACCCCACAGCATCCTTAAGGAACTCTGCCACCAAGGCTTTTTAACTATCTCAGCAACCTCAGCCCCAGAAATAGGAGAGCCCACCACAGATTCCTCAGGCTTCCTCATAGGAAGACGTGTTGGAAGGATTGCGGAGGTCATCGAAGTATTCCCTCCACCGATCCACCACATCCGCAGTCGAGGTCAGCAGAACACCATCCTCACCATACATGGTGTTGACAGTGCACTGCTTCCCCTTCCTGAGGCGGCGGATGGTGGTCCACAATCGCTTCGAAGCCGTCCGGAAGTCGTTTTCCATGGCTTCCCCGAACTCCTCTCTTGTCCGAGTTATTGCCCCCGCGACAGCTGAAGCTGCACACCGCTTGGCCTGTTTGTATCTTACCGCTGCCTCCGGAGTCCTATGAGCCAAAAGAACCCGATAGGACTCTTTCTTCAGCTTGACGGCATCCCTTACCGCTGGTGTCCACCAACGGGTTTGAGGATTACCGCCACAACAGGCACCAACTACCTTGCGGCTACAGCTCCAATCCACGTTGAGTCCAAGTCCACTTGGACTCAATGTCCAGCACCTCCCTCGTGACATGTTCAAAGTTCTTCCGGAGGTGAGAATTGAAACTCTCTCTGACAGGAGACTCTGCTAGACGTTCCCAGCAGACCCTCACAATGCGTTTGGGCCTGCCAGGTCTGTCCGACATCCTCCCCCACCATCGCAGACAACTCACCACAAGGTGGTGATCGGTAGAAAGCTCCGCCCCTCTCTTCACCCGAGTGTCCAAAACACGAGGCTGCAAATCTGATGACACAACTACAAAGTCAATACACACATACATATAGAATGTATATGTATACATATGTATATATATACACACATACATATAGTATGTATATGTATACATATGTTTGTATATGTATATGCATATGTATATGTATAGCTATATATGTGTATATTTACCGGTATGTAATAATGTATGTATATAGTGGCATTTGTCTGCATTCCTCTGGAATTTTCGAAAAACTCGGGGACAGACATGAATTCATACTGTTGTTAAATGAAGAATCAAAATGAATATTTTTCCAACACATCACGTTGTTACATTGCTGTATTGTATGTTTTTTTCCCCACCAGATAGCTCGTTTGAGGGAAGAGGGCTCCAGACAGCTTGAGGAAGAACAGAGGCTCATCAGTGAGCAGATCCAAAGAGAAAGAGAAGCACAGCAGAACACAGGTAAATACACCCAGAGAGGTACTTCTATTTTCAATGTATAACCAGGATCCAGTATGCTTGTTTGCGGGTTAAACAACACAGCACCATGTAGGTTGGTTTTGCCTGCATGAGTTGAATTCCCACTAGCATTTTTCTTTCTTTCCGTATGAGTGAACTTTTTATAATCAAACTGTCAGTTGAACTGTCAGTTTTCTTCAGGCAGCCTGTTGTTCACCAGATAATAGTGACACTAAAAACAATAACTAAATGTACGTAGGATTTTTTGGCACAACGTGTTCAAATGAAGGGCTTTTATGTCCTTGGCAGCAAGACATTTTGGCATGTTTATATAGGAATGCCAAACATCACAAACACACTACTCAAACATCAAACCTGACCTCATGATCATATTTTTGCATGAAGCCCCCGTGTTTCAATGTTGGAGGGAAAACATAGACACATAAATCAATTCTATGGATGTGTGTGAAGGTAAGGGAAGTTGGGAGTGTTGGCGCGAGATTAGACCTCTTTTTGTGGCTGGGCAATTACTCATGCGTAGTCAGCACATCTTCAACTTGCACGCAGTCAGGCCCCCAAAAGTCTGGAGCAGTGCTCTCTATAGAGGCATTCTGTAGATCATAGATCTGTTGCAATCCCAACGTGACAGCTCAAATTAAATGGCTACCCATATGCACAGTCTGTGGCTGCCTCAACAAATCAGTTTTTTCTTTAACTTTAACATCATTAATTCCTATCTTCTTCATGTTTTTTTCAGGCTCTGGTGTAGAGAGATGTTCCAGGACCAGCGTCACCCCAAAACTAAAGGTAAATCTTTGCAAGTAGTACAAACCCCGTTTCCATTTGAGTTGGGAAATTGTGTTAGATGTAAATCTAAACGGAATACAATGATTTGCAAATCATGTTCAACCCATATTCAGTTGAATATGCCACAAAGACAACATATTTGATGTTCAAACTGATACAATTTTTTTTTTAAACTGTCAAAATATAGTAAAATACAAATCAATCTTCTTTCGTCTTAGTTGTGCTTTCAAAATATTGTATTTTTGAATATTATACTCCTTGAGCACCGACACTTGTTGATTACACACTAAGCACACAGGTTTCACATTCATCTACATTGAACAAAAATGTAAACGCAACACAAACGACCTGTTACTCCTCAAATATTGTTCAGAAATCTGTAAAAATCACAGGTGTGGCATATCAAGATGCTGATTAAACAGCATGATTATTGCACTTGTGTGCCTTAGGCTGCCCAATCAGCATCTTGATATGCCTCACGTGTGAGGTGGGATGGATTATCTTGGCAAAGAAGAAGTGCTCACTAAAACAGATTTAGACAGATTTGTGAACAATATTTGAGAACAATAGGTCTTTTGTCCATATAGTATACGTTTTAGATCTTTGAGTTCAACTCATGAAAAATGGGAGCAAAAGCAAAAGTGTTGCATTTATATTGTTGTTCAGTATATGTGAATAAATAAGAAGCAGTGGAAAAACTTGGAAATCTTTTCACTAGTTATCCACTTTTTTCCTTTTTGACAAAGATATTTAGGCTATTATGGGTGTGTTGGTGAGTAGAAAATATGGTAGCCTTAATCTTATTTTAGCAAAAGGCACATTACTACCACCTGCTGTTCAGTCGAAGTGCTTCTACTTTAGTAACAACAGTGCACGCCTCTCCTCTGATTTGAACAATGCGCCCTAAGTACAGGATTTAGGAATTGCTTGTATTCCGACACTTCCCAGAAGTGAAAAGCAGTGGTGGCCAACGAAGCTAAAATGGCTGTTGTACAGCAAGTAGCACGCAAATTATCTGAGTAAAAAAGAGGCTTAAATCTTACTGCAAAAAGCAGATATGGACAAAAAATCAAACTATGCAATGAAATAGATCACTATACTTTTATCAAAAAAAGATTTGTCGAGTGATATCAAGGATTATCCACTAGTCGCGTTCTCAGACATATCAAACTATTGTGCTCCAGACGCCATTCTACACTACAAAACAGACAGAAACTTGGAAAAGCATGGAGGTCTACAACTTCTTTATGTGTGACTGGGTCAAGGAAATTGGTATCAAGACTCTCCCGGATAAATATGCATCGTTTTTGCTTGGGTAAGGTTGCATTTCATGATTTAATTTCGCATCTACTGATGTTTGTTGCTATTGTACGTTTCTTTTACGAGTAGGGTGTTTTTCGTTGTCTTTATTAAAACATAACTATAGATGTCAACATTGTGTATGTGCTGAAAGCTTCCTTTATGATTTCTACCTTTGGTAAAAGCTAAACTCTTAGGTTTGCTCGCATTTGATTTATTTTATTTAGACTCGCAGAGTTTATGCTTTTTGAAACATTCGTAGCAAACGTGTATTTAAGAACTACAAATAATATCAAGATAATACTTAAATGGGTAATAAGAATTAACGTTAACATGATTTCAACGATTCGTACAGCCGAAAACAACACAAGCATAGGGCATTTTTTCTTCAAGAAAGGCTAACTGGTGCCTAGTACCCATTGAAAACGGAGCTAGCTTGACCACCACGCGTATTCATTGGGCGGGATGTGAGCCGAACGTGACGTCGGTAACATCCCATCAATAGCATGGTATTTATGCATTTTGTTGCATTTGGATTGTCCATGGTGTATCCCACCTTCTGCCCGAGTGCAGCTGGTATAGGCTGCAGCACCCCCCACGACCCCGAGAGGGACAAGCAGTAGAAAATGGATAGATGGATGGATGGATTGAAACCCTAGGCAATACGTTTTTTTTCGCCCCTAATTTAAGATGTTTTACAATGGGGTTTATTAGATTTAATCCTGGTAATGGCCTTTACTATTAATGTCATTGCTATAATTGATGTTAGCCGATGATTTTAAAAATGAAATCTGGTTTAAAGCTTAATAGCTTTCCAGTACAGGAGGGAATTCTCTAACACCTTTCTATTCAGTTATATCAACAAACTGCAGCCCCATGGTGGGCATTGTGAGGGGCCATATTCATGGATACTGAGCATTCGTGCATCGTAATTCAGGCATTTTGAGTCTTTTTTTTGTTTGAAACACTGTATTTTATGTATGGTCAACATTCCTTAGGCCACATCTCATATGATATGCTATGTTTTGCAAAGTGGCGTTTATTTATAATATCATGTTCCCAGTTATATCTGAAATATTTTATTTTATTTTAAACCAAGAGAGAGTTTTTAGCTGAAACCTTAGACATCACTTCAAGCAAATCCTTAACATTTCAGTTGCACCATTATTATGGCTAAAAGAGGTTGCATAAACATGCAGATTCCCAGAAATTATGTTTCTTCTTTGACAGCAAGCAGAGAGCTGGAACAGAATCAGCACTTTGTGCTTGCCATTAATAATAGTGTTTTATGTTTGTGTGATATTTGCCTGGACATAACCATTTGTGATTGATTGGAGTAGTTAAGCAAGATCTGTTTTAGCAGCACAGCACTGGAACTCGTAGTGTGGTGGCCATATTGCAAGATGTTTGTTAAAGCAATCGTCTGTAAAACAACACTTAAATATATCAGGAATCAAGTCTGATTTAGAAATACAGAAACAATATTTCCCCAGAAAATGAAACTGTTTCAGACAAATTCATTGTTTCAACTCCTTAATTCTAATGTCAAGTTTTGAGTAGTTTTGTAATGTATTGTGCTTCATCCTATTATTGTGTATGCATACTGTATGCCCTGCAGCTCTTAATCTTAAGATATCACTATCACACCCTTTTATTTACTCTACACGTCATCATGGCTAACCTGTCGTTTTCTTTCTCCTTTTAGTTAAAGTGGAAGTGTAAAAAAGATGAAGAGACAAATGGAGGCTACTGTCAAGAGTTCATTTTTAAACTTCTGCAAAAGGTATTGACTGATCAATGACAAATTCCAGTAAAGATGGGGAAAGAAGATTGTCACCCCTATAAAAGAGATGTTTGTGAAAATAAGTGAATTGTTTTTCTTGGGGTTTAACTAGAGATGTCCGATAATATCGGCCGATAAATGCGTTAAAATGTAATATCGGAAATGATCGGTATCGTTTTTTTTAATATCGGTATCGTTTTTTTTTTTAATTTATTTTTTATTTTTTATTAAATCAACATAAAAAACACAAGATACACTTACAATTAGTGCACCAACCCAAAAAAACTCCCTCCCCCATTTACACTCATTCACACAAAAGGGTTGTTTCTTTCTGTTATTAATATTCTGGTTCCTACATTATATATCAATATATATCAATACAGTTTGCAAGGGATACAGTCCGTAAGCACACATGATTGTGTGTGCTACTGGTCCACTAATAGTACTAACCTTTAATTATTAATTTTACTCATTTTCATTAATTAGTAGTTTCTATGTAACTGTTGTTATATTGTTTTACTTTCTTTTTTATTCAAGAAAATGTTTTAAATTTATTTATCTTATTTTATTATTATTATTTTTTTTAAAAGTACCTTATCTTCACTATACCTGGTTGTCCAAATTAGGCATAATAATGTGTTAATTCCACGACTGTATATATCGGTTGATATCGGTATCGGTTGATATCGGTATCGGTAATTAAAGAGTTGGACAATATGTGAATATTGGATATCGGCAAAAAGCCATTATCGGACATCCCTAGGTTTAACCGTCACCATCCAAAAACAAATGGATTTGGACTTCTTACTTTCACCTGGTACAATTTAGGGTTAGGTTAAAAGACTTTGAGACTTGTTGTTCAATACAAATAAAATCTATTATTATTTTTATAACATTATAATACAGTAGTATCCCGACTTACGATATTAATTGGTTCTGTAATGGAGCTCTTAACTTATATCTTATATCAGCACCGCCCATTGAAATTAATTAAAATAACTTTAATTGGTGCTAGCCCTCACAAAATTTAAAACGCCTTTTTTTAAAAAGAAAATCTAACTTTTAGATGAGAAATATTGTATGAAAAACAATACAATACAATGTGCTATTAATAACAACTACAGTAGTTTTATGAAGTACATCATTTACTACCTTGGAGAGTGGAATTCTAGGGTATCTCCTTTGAGCTGCTTCTTTGTCAAATACACCATCAGCAGTTTCTCAATGTTTTCATGGTCTGCTGTTTGAATATTATTTTAACATCCTTGAATGGCATTATCGACTTCTCCTGCCTCCGTATGGTGCATCCTAGCAGTGATACGCTCGGTTTGCTTTGCCAATTTGGCTACATGCTGTCATGTTGTTGATGATTTTTTTTCTTTAGTTCAATTAATATTGTCTACTTCTTCTCAGCACTGTCCCTTCACACTCCCTTTCTTCCTTACCATGTTTTTTTGGAAAATCAAAGATATGTCAATCTCTAGCTATAAGCTAATGCCAGCGAGTAAGACCAGATGTTTTCGCCGGATCTTATGGGGTTCACTGTGACATTTGTTACACCAGCTAATGGCGGGGATGCTTGTAACTCAAATCATAGCAATTATCTGAGAGACAGCTCTCATCTCAAAATACTCATAAGTTGGGGCACTCTTAAGTTGAGGTTCCACTGTATCTCTGCATAAAATGATTAAAAATATTGAGCAAGACACTTATAGAATCAGTTGCCACAACAAAGTCAAAATACTCCTTCACATATACAGTCTATAATTTACTGATTTAAAAAAAATGTTAACACAATGCATTTTAATGTGTATCAAAAGATCCAAAGTAACATACAAATTGCACGCATTTGAGGTCTGCATGACTTAATTTGTTTCCTTCTTTTTAAACAAAGTCCATTAAGTTTAGTTGCGGTGAAAGTGGTGAGGGCAATGTTGCAGTGCTCTTTTAAAGACGTGCAGGTCATTATTCATGCCCCTCTTACCAGTGATGAAGCAGTGCCAAGGGAGGAATGAGGAAATGTGCTCTTCTCATGCAACACATGCACCACCTTATTCTTCCGTACCTCTCATGAGCTATCAGTTAGGCAAAGGCTGGCCTGAAATGAGGATTGGGCAAGTGTCACTGACGTCATGCCATGCGGAAAAGGTGTTTGAACTTCTCCCTGGCACAAACTCAATAGGAAACCAGGTGGAAAGGGCATAAGACAAAAGAAAATAAGTATGTTTGCTTTTTTAGAAGTTAATGAGAAAAAAGGGTTTTGTTTGACATGGCAATCCGTAATGGCTGACAGTTAATGTTTCAAGTAAGAGAAATAGCCACAAGTACAAGTATGGTATGTCAGAGACGTTTGCGTACGTGTTCTTATGCTGTTTAAAATAATACCTCTTGTTTTCTTTTATCGGGGGGGGGGGGGGGGAATTTTATAAAACTGCACCAAGAGTCTCTTTTGCCACTGTTGTCTTGCTTTGGAGCATTTACATCCCTCGTCAGTCCCTTTTCCCACAATGCTGCATTTTAATGGTAAATCCTGAAAGGTCTACTTCTTCCTTTACTTAACCATTAAGCCCTTGCTTTCTAATTGATGGATGCTGGGGCTGTGCTCAGCATAGTTCTAGTTTAATTATTGGTACAATATGTGTTTAGCCTGCCTTCTTTGAATCTGTCACAGAGGTCAGTTAATCGCTGAGATGTTCACTCCTTACTCTTGTTTTTGACCACTGTTTATTGTCGGTCCTAAATTTTACTGACAGTGACATGGGTGAAAGACAACTACTTGATTTTATTCATCAAGTGTAGTTTCTTCCCAAGGAAGAACTATGACGACCTCTCCTTTTCTTTCCCGTAATTGCTCATTTACTGTATGTGTACAGACTGAAGCCTTCAACGTTTACGCTAATGTTCAGTTGAATTTACTGGTGTTTTATATGTTCTGGTTCACACATGTTTTGCGGTTTTGCAATAAAATGAAATATCAATTTACATTTGTCTGCTCTTCTCTTCCTCTCTTTTGACTTTCTTTGCTTATCAGTACGGAGATGTTTTGAATGTGATCATATCAAGTAAGAAGAGAGGAAGCGCTGTGGTAGAATATGCAACTGTAAAGGCAGCTGTAAGTATCAACCTTCTCTTCTGACAGTCCTTTTTCCGTTGTATAATTTTGATACATATTGAAATAGACACAATATGAGCATTTCATATCACGTTTTTTTGACTAAAATGATCACAGTTATTATAATCACGGTATTGTTGAATGTGCTGAAAAAAGGATATACACACACTGAAATATTTTCACCAAGTTTTATTATTAAAAAAAACAAAAAACTACAATGAATAAACACACAATACACTTTCTTGGCAGAAGAAACATTAAATATTGCAATTTGATATTATTATAGAGAGACCTGTGTGTTTATTTCCGAACATCATGTGACAACCTCTGAGGAAGGCCACAGTTATAGCCGAACCCGTCAAGCACGAAAATAAACACACAGGTCTGGCTATAAGAATAACAAATTGCATGATTCTTTAAAGTCCTAATTAACCTTTTTGGACTAACATTAAATATAGTTATTGCTTCTCAAGAGCCATATTTTCATGTGGGGGTTTAAATGTGTTTCTGTTCTTCCATTTTAATTTGTGAAAGTTTTCAAATGTTTTTTAATGATAAATTAATATTGAGTGTTCACTTTGGTTCACTGCCGGTTAATGTGGTGCCACACTAGTTCACTTTTTGTTGTAAACCCCTCCCTGTATGTCGTATTCCTCGGAGTATAGTTCATATATTATTTTCTTAATGGGGAAGAATGTTAATGCCTCTATTAGCATTTAAGCTAACTGGCGATCTAGTGCTAATCGGTTTGTGAGTTTATAAAAAGGCCTTTTTTCACCAAAAGTTCAGGAACTTATAAGTTCCTGGAACTAGAGGTTTCTGTAGACTTGTGTGGTTTGGGTTTCTATCGCATTTCACAGTTCAGGATATTTTATACAATTCAGGCTGATGATATACTGCATAGAGGAGTGGTACAGTTTATTTATTACATTGATACCATGTAAATAAATAAACATTGGTAATACTTATTCTACTAACCATCCATCCATCCATCTTCTTCCGCTTATCCGAGGTCGGGTCGCGGGGGCAGCAGCCTAAGCAGGGAAGCCCAGACTTCCCTCTCCCCAGCCACTTCGTCCAGCTCTTCCTGTGGGACCCCGAGGCGTTCCCAGGCCAGCCGGGAGACATAGTCTTCCCAACGTGTCCTGGGTCTTCCCCGCGGCCTCCTACCGGTCGGACGTGCCCTAAACACCTCCCTAGGGAGGCGTTCGGGTGGCATCCTGACCAGATGCCCGTACCACCTCATCTGGCTCCTCTCGATGTGGAGGAGCAGCGGCTTTACTTTGAGCTCCCCCCGGATGGCAGAGCTTCTCACCCTATCTCTAAGGGAGAGCCCCGCCACCCGGCGGAGGAAACTCATTTCGGCTGCTTGTACTCGTGATCTTGTCCTTTCGGTCATAACCCAAAGCTCATGACCATAGGTGAGGATGGGAACGTAGATCGACCGGTAAATTGAGAGCTTTGCCTTCCGGCTCAGCTCCTTCTTCACCACAACTACTAATGTTTAAGCAAAATAAATACACGCAATAAGATACAAAACAATATAAAATTTGACATAAAAAGTCAGGCTTTTGTCCACAGTGTCCAAAAGTCAGAAAGTTGCCCCTCAGTATATGATGAGTTCATGAGGGTCAGGCGGGCACCTGTGTTACTTTTCAGCTGTAAATAACAATGTGTGAATAATAAATGTCGGTGTTTATCTCACAAGGACAACATGAACACATGAGATTAACAATCGGTTCACTTGGGTTGAGGTGATTACTCCATAAAAGGCGTGTTGCTGACGAGTGTTACACGATGTAACAAAGTAAATATGAACTATTTCATGTGATTTACCTTTGTTCCATTTGTTTACTGACTCCTCTATTTCATATTTATCCAACGAGGTTGCCGAGTCTCGGTGAGCAGCTATAGTCGGCGCTTCGAAATCCGGCTGAATACCGGCTATTCATCTACAAAGCCGTTTAAAAGACTCCGTCCACTTCTCATAGATTTGCGTATCAAAGGGAAGTTTGTCAAAATTAATAAACTGCTTCAAACGGCAAACTGGTTCAAACACTACAGCGGAGTAAAAAACACGGCAAGATTGTTCCCCTAAAATGCCTTCCTCACCAAACAGATGCCTCACAAAAGTTCTTACAACACGAAAGCTCATATCGTTCTAACTTCTTTTTATTGTCAAATATTTTGTAATAGAAACATACAAGAAATAAACAACTTGTTCCTGCATACTCTAATGGCGGCTGAAATGTTGAATAAAAAGTTTTAGGACCGCCCTAACTGTATTCAACCAATCAGCGTTCGACAACAGTACTACCTAGCTGCTAGGAACTAAAATAGTTCCTGTGAAACTTTATTTACCCCAGTAGTTTTTGGTGGAAACGCAGAGGAGTGTTTCATTTACCAAGTTAAATGAGCAAATTCCTGTAAAAGTTCCTGCGGTGGAGAAGGGCCTAAAGTGCTGTTATCAAATCCCAATTTTTCGATAATTTTAATTTACAATAGTAATACTAACTGTCGGGAATTTTACTGTGGTTACCATTACTATTGTTTATCGTTACAGCCCTAATTATCATAGTTACTTTTCCTTGAATGCTGATTCCTTAAGGTTTGTGTAAGTACAGTTTGATTCATTCTGATAATGACACCCATGACAGATGCCTTAGCCTCTGGATAGTCTCTGTTACCTCAACCTATTTTTGGTCCGTTACCTTGTGAAGTTAAGATCTTATTGCGGATGTAGGGCTTTACTCATTCTTCCACACTGTCTGGTTCTGGAGGCCTTTTGTTGTCATGCACTTTTTTTGTTGCTTCCTGACCACGACATGTGCTTTTACCCCATACATCATTTCTGCTTGTCGCCTGGTGTCTAGAGACACCTTCTCTGTTGCCTCTGTCTGCCCATCTTCGAGTTCCATTCTTGATTTTTGGTTACATGCCATGCAAGCCCTTGTAAAGTCAAATGTTTATTTCACATGCAGTTATCCAATATGTCCTTTAATTTGGCTTATTTTACTATGTATAGACGCTACTAAGTTGTTTCTCCCCCACCACCATGTCATCAACCTGTAATATACTGTATGTGATATCTCAGGAGCTGGCTGTGAAGAATGAAAGTGGCCTGAGTGAAAACCCATTGAAGATTTCCTGGCTTGAGGGACAGCCGGAAGTTGCTTCTGCATCTGAGTTCATGTCTGCACAGGTATAATTTACATACCTATTATACAGTAACCTCTCCACTTCTCATGATGTACATCCACCATCTTTTTATTAGCAATATTTTCCCATGGAGACCGCTTTCAACACAAACACCATTTCCTAAACACTGTCCCGGAAGGAGAGATATGTAAACCTTCTGTGGTTTTATTTTTTGTATCCTTGGTGCAAAGAGTGTAGCCAGCCTTGTGCTCTTCTTGCCTGGCCTGGAATCATTTGTTTGGTGAAATGATCCTCAGTTTATTTGCTTTGAAGTACGGAGGCTGTGGGCCAGTACTGGCTTGAAACTTCTGGGTCCGCTGGTCATTAATTGTGCTGGCCTGAAGGGCCAGTAACCCGGGAGTTGCACTGTGCTAAACATTAATTTTGCAAACTGAATTAAATGGTTGCCATCGGCCCCTGCATAGCCCCTGAAACTTAAACCATATTTTTGATTATTCTAACTGCAATATAGTTAGGTATGAAACTGTGGAGAAATATGCACTTTTTTTAGCTGTTGGACAGTGTTGTCTCTTAATGTTTAAAACTTGCAGTATTTTCTGCTTTATATGAAGTTTTTAAAAAATATATATATTTTTAACTTGCTCAAACCAAGGGCCGAATCTACCAAGATCATAATACCACACGTGTGCAAACTATAAAATTGCATGTACTCTTGCTTGGATTCAAAATTACGTCACATCCGGCTCATTGAAGCCGTGTGGTGGTCAAGCCAGCGTCTATTCTCAATGGGTACTAGGCGCCATGTAGCCTTTCTCGAAGAAAAATGCAATATACTTGTGCTGTTTTCGGGTGTACGAACCGTTTATTTCGCAAAAGGATAAATGTTTCTTCAGAGTTCCTCGACAGCTAATCAAGAATGGCGGAAGAGTGCACTGACCACTCCGTTAAAGGTTTGTTTGATATACTTTTATTATTTAGTGTTTCAGATTTATGTATTATCTTGATAATATTTGTACTTCTTAAAACACATTTTTGCTACCAGTGTTCCATAAAGCACCAACTCGGCAGGTCTAAATGAAATAAATCAAATGTGAGCAAAACCTAAAAGAGTTAGACTTTTACCAAAGGCAATGATCATAAATGAAGCTTTCAGCACATACACAATGTTGACATCTATAGTTATATTTTGATAAAGATGGGAAAACACGCATACTCTTAAACGGCGTTAAAACAACAGCAATAAACATGGCAGTAGACACGAAGTTAAATCATGCAATGCAACCTTACCCAAGTAAAAACGATGCATATTTATCCGGGAGAGTCTTGATACCAATTTCCTTGACCCAGCCCCACACAAATAAGTTGTAGACTTCTGTGCTTTTCTAAGTTTTCATCTGTTTTGTCATAACGTCTGGAGCACTACTTTTTGATAAAGTATAGGGAGCTATTCTATTGCATAGTTGGATTTTTTGCTTGCATCTGCTTTTTTCAGGAATTTATAGGCCCCGTGTGTACTCTGCTTGATGTATAACAGCCATTTTGGCTTGGTTGACTACAACTGGTTTTCACTTCCGGAAAGAAATCACTTGTTGGAATACAAGCAATTAGTGGGCGTGTTGCATCTGCGCTACAAAGACTGCGTGTACACTACAATTGATAACTGGTGCAGATTGCAATATTTAAATGAGGTTTTTCCGTATACTATACCACTTTCACCATGGAGACACTCATTTACTGCATATCCACGTTAACATGCGCCCTGCGGCGTTTTGAAACGTGCAACTAATATGTACTGTATCTTTCGGACCATAGTGCGCACCGCATTACAAGGCGCACGGCCGATAGCAGGTCTATTAAGGTCTATTTTCATAAAAAAGGCGCACCGGATCATAAGGCGCATTAAAGGGGTCATATTATGTTTGTTTTTTTACATTTAAAACACTTCCTTGTGGTCTACATAACATCTAATGGTGGTTCTTTGGTCAAAATGTTGCATATATTGTTTTACAGACCATCTTCAAGGCGCTTTCTGACAGTCGCTTCAGGGTGTGCCGTTTTGTGAGCGGTGTTATTTACGTGGCTCACCTTCTACACCATGGGTGTCAAACTCAAATACAGAGTGGGCCAAAATTTAAAACTGAACAAAGCCGCGGGCCAAGGTTGAACAAATTAACCTTTTAATAGGACCCAAACAAGTTTTGCATTGAATATTGAACAAGCAAGGCTTATATAACTTTATAGTGACATGCAAAATCGAGTTTCAAATAATAATAATAATAATTAAAAAATATCAATGGCATATCAAATACAATTTAAATAAAAATGTAATGCCTCTTTTCTATTTGCAGCCTTCTGAGGTAAATATCAACATTGACTTTTTCCACAGGCTTAATAAATTAGAAAATAAAATAATGAATAAACCAACCATTCAGGACTTTAAACTGCTCAGTTTGCAACACACTGATCTAATCTGATGTGCCCAAGCCAGATACCTGCCATCTTTTCTTGGATGCTAGTTCATTAATGTCGGGGATCAGGCTTTGAGCTGAGGCATCTTTCATTATCGAACAAAGTTATTCATCAGTCATTATACCTCGTAGTCCACCCGGACCACAGTCTTGGGGGCGTGTTTAAAAGCACTGCGTTTATCGTCCTCCATGAGTTGTTGTCACGTCTGCTTTTCATCCATTCCAACAACGTGCCGCCCCGATCACAAAAAATGCGTGACTTCAGCACGCACACACAGGTAAATGCAGTGCATACTTGGCCAACAGCGATACAGGTTACACTGACGCGCCCGTATAAATAACTTTAACACTGTTAGAAATATGCGTCACGCTGTGAATCCACACCAAACAAGAATGACAAACACATTTCGGGAGAACATCCGCACAGTAACACAACATAAACACAACAAAACAAATACCCAGAATCCCATGCAGCCCTAACTCTTCCGGGCTGCAAGTGAAATTACACGGCGGGCCAAATTTGGCCCGCGGGCCAGAGTTTGACACCCATGTTCTACACCGTCTACTCCCCATCATCTTTGTTGTACCAAGGACGGGAGTCGAAGAAGTGTCAAAAGATGTAGCTAACTGTTTTAATGAAATTCAGACTTTACTTAAATCAATAATGGAGCAGCATCTCTTCATCCGTGGCTCGCTAGTGCAACAACAATGCCGGTAATGTGTCCCGTGAAAAACTGTCCTACCGGAACTCTCTAATAACTAAAGTTCTGTGGGTGAATTATGCAAACTCACTACAGCGCTTCCATAGCAAGTCTACTGACGGATATAAGTTAGAACTTTACGCTATTTTGTAATAGAAATGACAACAGCGGAAGATGATAGAGAAAAAGAAGATGGTGGACACGCGCAAATTTTCAGGACTTATGTAAATCCCAAATACACATTAGCAGGTATCAGAAGGTAAGAACATTTGTTTTTGCATAATATTGCAAAACAAAACACCAGATAATGTCTCCTAATTGGTGCCATTTTGCAGTCCTTACACACACACACCATGATAATACTAGTATGTTGAAGCAGAGTACGTCTGAGTACGGTAGCCATAATGCTTGAACAATCCATCAAGCGGTGTTTACTGGCGTCATGCAGTTTACACGTATCTCTTATGTGTGACTGTCATCTACTGGTCACACTTATCATTACACCATGTACCAAATAAAATAGCTTCGAGGTCGGTAAGCACAACCAGAATTATTCCGTATATTAGGTGCACAGGTTATAAGGCGCACTGTCATGAAATAATTTAAAGTGCCCCTTATAGTCCGAAAAATACAGTACCACTTTTTCTAGGCATTTTAGAAGCAGTCCTGCAATGCATAAACACTTTTTTAGTGCGCTGAAGGTGCATTTTAATTAACGAATTAACAAGAGCAATCAACATAATGCAGGAAGATAAAGCCCAGGTCGTGACGGCATTCCAACTGAAGTGTGGAAGTCTGGGGGTGCCCAGTTGTTGACCTGTCTGCATAAGATGATCAAAGATATTTGGGCAACTCATCAGATACCCCAGGAGTGGAAGGATGCCAGCATTGTACCACTGTTCAAGAAAGGAGACAGGAGAGAGTGTAGGAATTATCGAGGCATCTCACTCTTAGCCATTGTCAGTAAAATCTTCTTAAGAATGCTTCTGAATATGTTGAATGAACAGATCTCGCCAGAGGTACTTCCAGAAACTCAATGTGGCTTCAGACGAGGAAGGAGCACAATGGACATGATCTTTTGTCTGAAACAAGTGCAGGAAAAGTGTATTGAGCAGAACATGCCGCTCTATGTGGTCTTCATTGACTTCAGTAAAGCTTTTGACACGGTTTCAAAGATTGTGGCAAGTTCTCAAGAAGTACGGATGTACAGACAAGTTTGTTGAGCTCATTGAGGCGCTTTATACGGACATGCAGGCAAATGTGGCACTGGGTGGATCTGTCTCGAAGAACTTCCCAGTAGGGGTGTGGGGAAAAAAATCGATTCTCACGTTGTACGATTCAGTATCGCCTCTCATTTTTCAAAAAATCGATTTTTATTTTTATTTTTTGTATTTTTTATTTATTTATTTTTTTAAATTAATCAATCCAACAAAATAATACAAATCAATACCATAACAATGCAATCCAATTCCAAAACCAAACACTCAGAACAGCAATAAACAGAGCAATTGAGAGGAGAGACAAACACGACACAGAACAATCCAAAAGTAGTGAAAGAAAAATGAATATTATCAACAACAGTATCAATATTAGTAACAATTTCAACATAGCAGTGATTAAAAATCCCTCATTGACATTATCATTAGACATTTGTAAAAAAAAAAAAAAAAAAAAAAAAAAAAAGAACAATAGTGTCACAGTGGCTTACACTTGCATCCCATCTCATAAGCTTGACAACACACTGTGTCCAATATTTTCCCAAAGATAAAATAAGTCATATTTGTGGTTCATTTAATAGTTAAAACAAATTTACATTATTGCAATCAGTTGATAAAACATTGTCCTTTACAATTATAAAAGGTTTTTACAAAAATCTACTACTCTGCTTGCATGTCAGCAGAGTGGGGTATATCCTGCTGAAATCCTATGTATTGAATGAATAGAGAATTGTTTTGAATCGGAAAAATATCGTTTTTGAATCGAGGATCGCGTTGAATCGAAAAAATTGATTTATAATCGAATCATGACCCCAAGAATCGATATTGAATCGAATCGTGGGACACCCAAAGATTCGCAGCCCTACTTCCCAGTCAGCAATGGAGTGAAGCAGGGCTGTGTTCTAGCACCAACCCTGTTCTCACTCTACCTATCAGCCATGCTTGAGGTTGCTTTCAAGGACACATCAAAGGGGGTCTACATCCGGACAAGAAAAGATGCAGATCTGTTCAAGGTTGCTCACCTTCGAGCAAAGAGCAAGACAACAGTAAAGGTTGTGACAGAATTGCTGTTTGTGGACGACAGTGCTATAGTTGTGCACAATGTAGACGACATACAAGATCTTGTGAACAAGTTTGCAGCAACATCTAGTCAGTTCAGCCTCAAAATAAACATCAAGAAGACGAAATGCTTGTACCAGCCACCCAAGTATGAGCCCACATCCCTACCAGGGGAGGTTTGTGTCATGGGAGACCCACTTGTGCAATGCTGAGCATTCAAGTACCTCGGAAGCACAGTGACAGAAAATGCCAAGCTTGATGATGAGAAGAGCGAGTGCTGTGTTTGGGAAATTAAGGGAGAGACTCTGGAATAACAGGCATGTCTCTATTTGCATCAAGTGCAAGGTGTACAGAGCAACTGTGCTAGCTACACTTTTGTACGGTGCTGAAACTTGGACCCTCTACAGGTTGCAAGTCAGGAAACTTCACGCCTACATGATGCGCCACCTTCGGAACATCATGGGCATCTCCTGCAGAGACAAAATCCCCAACACAGAGGTCCTAAGTCGTGCTGGACTGCCATCGATGGATGACATCTTAACCCAAACGAACCTTAGATGGGTTGGGCATGTAGAGAGAATGAGTCACGAGCGGCTCCCTCGGCATCTGCTCTACTCACAGCTGGAGGAAGGGAAACGAAACCGAGGGAGGCCAAGGCTACGGTACAAGGACACCGTTAAACGGAATTTGCGGGAACTGAAAATCGACACTGCAACTTGGCAGCTGAAGGCAAAAGACAGGGCTGAGTGGAGGTCTATGATCCGACCAAAATGAAACAGTCATTGTCGCGCCCGACAGACTGCTATGATGATGATGATGAAGGTGCGTTTTGGAAGATTCTGGCACTAACTGTGAGCGTGCATTGGAATGATCCAGGCACTAGAAAATGCATTTTGCTAAAAAATGTTCTTTCATAAACTGTATATTACAGAGGGGTTAGTGCGTCTGCCTCACAATATGAAGGTCCTGGGTTCGATCCTGCGCTCGGGATCTTTCTGTGTGGAGTTTCCATGTTCTCCCTGTGACTGCGTGGGTTCCCTCCGGGTACTCCGGCTTCCTCCTACCTCCAAAGACATGCACCTGGGGATAGGTTGATTGGCAACACTAAATTGGCCCTAGTGTGTGAATGTGAGTGTGAATGTTGTCTGTCTATCTGTGTTGGCCCTGTGATGAGGTGGCGACTTGTCCAGGGTGTACCCCGCTTGCCGCCCGAATGCAGCTGAGATAGGCTCCAGCACCCAAAATGGATGGATGGATGGATACTGTATATCAGGGGTCCTCAAGTACAAATCTTGAAGGTCCACAAATGTTTTTTTGAAACAGGCTGGGTCCGTTTATTATCGGTCAAGCTTATATAGTAGCAGGAGGTAGGTAGTTTAACATTTTCTTAAAATTAACAAAAATAAAACAAATATCCAATAAAATACATGAAATATTTTCTTTGAAACAAAAATAAATAAGAACTTTGAAAACATGTGTCTTCTGCATTTGACCCATCCCTTGATCACCCCCTGGGAGGTGAGGGGAGCAGTGGGCAGCAGTGGCGCTGCGCCCGGGAAGAATTTTTGGTGATTTAACCCCCAATTCCAACCCTTGCTGCTGAGTGCCAAGCAGAGAAGAATGCTGGTATGAGCTTTTAAACATAACCCGTTAACTGCTGTCAATCAAATGGTGAATAAGATACTCTTTAGGGTTCATATGTTTGTAAATCTGACTGTGATGAAGTCAGTGCCTCACCAGCCATCAACCTCACGGCACGTCACTGCTCTGTCGTTGCTATTTGTTGTTGTGTCATAGATTTAACAAAAATCTTGCTTGATGTGTCATATGACTTTTTCAGCCTCGTGATTTCTTTTTTTCTTAGCTCTGAATCATGAGGAAATGTCTCTTCAAATTCGCGGTGCTCTTTCAGATAGTGACGTTTCAGATTTTCATTTTTCACCAGAGCAACAGTACTGTTGCATATTAGACACATTGGTCTGGTACTTGCAGTAGGTAGGATGAAAACATATTGCTCTGTCCATTCTTCCTTGAAACGTCGGTTTTCCCTGTCCACCTTTCTTTTACCAGCCTGAGCCAACTTGGAGCATGCCATTGAGATTTGATTCACATTCAGTGACTAACGAGTGAACAGTTAGCGAAGTAGCGATATGAGACAACTGTGTGCCTGCAGCGAAAGGTTCCATATGCACTGTGCACATGTGTATGACCCAGGTGGTAACAGCCTATCAGCGCGTCGTTGTGATAGAGATGACAACCCATACCCCGGAATTAGCCAATCAGAGTGGCGTTCTCTCGCTCTCACTCCGTCTCTCTCTCTCTCTCTCTCTGAGAGAGAGAGAGAGAGACGGAGTGAGTGAGACACGAGAAATGTAAACGAAACGTGGAGATATTTGACTAAAAACAACAAAGAACGTTGACTTGCGCTAGCGATAACTCACAGATAAATACAATTATTATATATTTTTATAATAATTATAATTATAATAATAAAACATTTTTTTAAATTTTTTAATTTTAATTTTTTTTTACTATAATTCGTGCTGGATCCGGACGGACACGTCGCTGGGTCCGGACATGGACCGCGGTCCGCCTGTTGAGGATCACTGCTGTATATTAAAAAAAAAACATCATTAAAAAGTTAAACAGACACCAAAACATATCAACATAATTTGTTTAATCTGCCCCTAAAGTCATTCAGCAGATATAATTCTAAAAATGCGTCTTTGGAAGTTAATGAAAGTGGGCTCGGCCTTGGCTGGCCTGGACGCCGGACTTCCGCATAATGTTTGGATGATCTGTCAGAGGCTGAATCTCTTTTTGATTGACAGCAAAATGAGCATATCGGCAATCTTGAAATATAAACCACTGACAGAGAATTTTTCAAGTTTAAACCGTTTTGGGGTTTGTTAATCAGCCCCTAAAGTCGTTCTGCAGATATAATAATAAAAATGATATCGCTGAATAGACCATGTCAAATATTTTTAGTTTTTTGACCATCCATCTGTGGCTCTGAGACTGCAAGGGAACCTTCCCCTAAAATAAAACAAAAAGTGGTGAATTACATACTTTTGTGTTTACATTTGTTTGACTAAATATTCGCCAGAATGCGTTCAACTTTTGTTCAGAATTAGTTACTTTTGCTACAGCTGACAAAACATTCTTCTCATTAGTTGCGGTAGCGTCACAGTGCATTAAACATTGTTGCATCCGAGTGTCCATTAACTTCAATTGGGGAGCATAGAATGGGTTGTTCCATTGCAGCGAAACTAAAGAATCATTGGATAAATGCGTCTTTGGAAGTTAATGAGAAGTAATGTATGAAATGGATTGCGCTCCTTATTTTGCTTGTTTAAGAGAAGCCATCCTCTGTGCACAAGTTTAGTAGATCAGCTTTGCGCGTGCTGTCAAGTTTGCACATGTTTTAATACACACAAACTTTCAGTATATGTGAAATTAAATTAAATTAATGACTTCAATTATCCCACCACTTCTGTGTACCTCCATAGTTAGCAAACTGTGTTTCCCTCCTTGCAGTCCATTTGCCATGGAAGATTTAGGCTGCACACTGGGAATTGTTAGACTAATCTTTTAAAATGTTATTAAAGTAACCTAGTTTGCGTTGCTGATATCTAAAGCCGATTGCTTCATACATTTGAACTCTGCTCCTGAGACTGAAAACAACACCGTGGAAGGGGGATTTTCAAATTAGTCCTCTCTGAGAAGTATTCTCACTAAAGAGGCCCAACATGACATATTGTTGATCCACATCTGGTTTAAGGTCAGTGACCTCAACCGCAGAGGACCCATCTCATTGGACATTATCTGAAATCAAACAATCAGATCCCTCTTCTGTTATTCATTCTGCTATCACCCCTTCACATCAGCCATCTGCAAACACACAAGAGAAGCTCTGGTAAAGAATGGCTTCTTTAACCTCATCAGTCAAAATATAGTACTCTCTACAGGGAGCTGACATGCACATGCACGCACACACACGCGCACATACACGCATACAGGACTTCAGCCTCTGTTTCAGTTCTGCCGTTCCTGCAATAAGTCGCCGCCCTATGATGGAACCTAAAAGAGCGAGGTTTTCCTTGCCTACCCATGTATTTGTGCACTGTACTGTCCCACTGTTCACACACAACACCTGCTGCCTGCTGCTGTCATTGTGTTCCTTTTCCATAAATCAGACAGGACTCAATAGAAAGGCACACTGCTGCTGTAACACTGTTTTTGTTATTATCGATAATTAAAGAATTAAAAGGGATATGGAAATCTTCCAACTGTCATGATTTAAATTAGTAAGTAGGTTTTTGCTTTGTAGCTTTTAATTCACTGTTAAAATAATAGTATTTCATATCTTTAGTCTCAACATTTCATAAAATCCTACATGAAACTGATATCTTACTTACATACAAAATACACTACAATGCAACATCACACAAATCAAACTGTGTACCTTGTCCCTGCATAAAAGTAATGTTTATACACCAGTGTCTGATGTATATTTTGATTAAAAATGTATTGTCTCATGATCTAGATAAGTGAGTCTATCATAAAAAAAAATTACATTTGCACATGTCCATGCTTGATTCTTCCTTCTACAACTGGAGAGGCATTGCCGACTTGTCATGACACAAACCAGATGCAACATTTCTGCCCCTCTGGGATTGTTTTTCCAGCTCGTCAAAGTGCTAGTACTTTAAAATTACACTTTCACCCAAATTACCCCTTAAAGTCTGAAGGAAATGCATCTTATGTAAGGTATCAAGTGCATAAGGGAAGCTGACCTTGCAGTAATACAAATAAAGTGCACAGTGGAAATCAGTCCCTTTTTAGATGTTTTAGAATCCAGTGTGGGTCAGGCTAAGTGATGTAGTTTATTCTAACGGCATTCATCAAAAAAAGCTACAGTATTTTTTACTTTTTTTGGAATTTTGTCTATCGTTCACAAACCTTTATGAAAGACATGACGACGGATGGATTTTTTTTTAATGCATTCTAAATATTAAATAAATGTAAGCAAAAGACCGCTTACAGCAGAGCCAATGGGAGCCCCACTATTTTGCCCATAAAATCCAACAAATAGCCATTCAAAAAGCGGCAACATTACTCCAATTACATTTCGTGTCTTATATATTAACAAAGTATTTGTGATATTGTTATTATAAGTGCTAACGCAGACAAACTAGTTATAGCGGCGGCGCCGTGATCACTTCTGTGTGTCCCTATGTTTACATCATCGAGTGGTCTGCTGCTTTCTTGCTTCATTGGTCCCTGTTTATTGTAGATCATAAATCATGCCTCTCACCTGGACAGAAGAAGTCTGAGTAGGTATTCGGACAAGTTGGGACACTTTGACAGCCATTCAGGACCTGAAAATGGCCAGAAGGACACGAAAAGATGCTTGGTTCTTCCCGCCACTCTACCCCATTTCTTTGTGAGGATTATGAGACATTCTTTACCTAAATGGGAATATATGAACATTGTAGCACTCGGCATCCTAATGACAGCAGACCTTGCACGGTAAGTGATGTTTTATTATGTTTGCTGGCTATCATAAATTCTGCAGTGATTAGTAATCAGTGATGAAGAAAGAAAAAAAAAAAAGCAAACTTGAGCAAAATACGTAAATATTATAAATGTATTATTATAAATGTGCCAGTTACTACATTATATATATACTTACATCATGTATATAAAACTTCAATGGAGGTTTTGGAGGTTTTTTTAAGGGCTTTATAGGCAGAATTTAATTCCATTGTAAGCAAACTTTTAATCACATTTATTTAATATTAAGAATGCAAAACAATAACATCCATCGTCATGTCTTTCATAATGATTGTGAACGAAAAAAAAAAGTGCAGTTCCCCTTTAACATCTCATGCTAGTATTCTGTTTTTAATTGATAAAGCAGGAGATTAAATAAAACATTAACAACCAATGTATTATGAGTAGAATGCACTCAATTTGTTTTGTTTTTTATTACCACATTTTCCAAAAAAACACAATTATACCCCAAACCTTTCTTGCATAAAATTAGGGTTTAGTTCAGAATTCAGCTTCATTTTGTTTTGGAGTACATTCTAAATATTGCAGAGTGTCAATATAGGTTACGGCCCTTAATAAACAAAAATTCTGGTTTATAAAAAGAAATGACTGGTTCAGATTAGAGTGTATAAAGAAATGTTTGCATTTTTTCATTAGACTTTAAATTATTTGGTCAGATTTTAGTATGGTCAAGATGTCAAAATGATTGTGTTACAGCCTGTTATTTGTGACTATCGCACAAAGAAATATTTGTTTTAGATTGGTTTGGTCCTAACACTCCTTTGCCTGATAAAATGTTCTGACATAACTTGAGAGACAGCTCAAACAATATCACTTTCACAAAAGGCCCATGTGTATGTGAAACACAGAAATATATTTCATTAGCATCGAGTTGTTCTGAGAAATGTGATCAGAGTAGAAGGACATATCCTTCATTTGCCAAAACAATATTTCTAGTGTTTAGTTAGTCCCTGACAAAAATCATAAATCAAAAGCGCTACACTGGAGGGAGATGACAGTGCTTTTGGTGTTCTGTGTGACAGCAAATTTAGAGTTTTGTATGGAGAGAAGCAGCAACAGATGTGATTACTGGACTGCAAACATTGACCTTCTTTTCTCCCATCACTCATACGGCTTGTTGAGCTGTAGTTTGTGCCATTCCCCATCCTGGAACAATAATGCAAGCGTACTAGAAGTTGTGCTTACTGCAGTAGCTTATTTGTAACAACACTGATACCCTGCTTGACAGGCCTGTTGAATTTCCAGAAATGTAACAAACAGCTCTTTCACACAGCAATCTCATAACATAGCAGTTCCAGTGGCGTAAAAGTAGATCAAGAATTCAAATACTCAGATAACAAGATATGATTTCTGATTTCAGTGCCATTCCTGTTGGATAGATAACTGCTTTTAACACAACAGTGCATTGGCGTTAAAGTCTGGTGGCAAACCATGCCTTTATACAGAAATGGCGTCCCACCTCCTATTATATAAAATTGTCAGGTTGACTTTGTCCCCAAATCTGGTGTCAGTGCCGTTTGTACAGAACAGCTGCATTAAGAAATGCTGAAAAAGGACCACTTTTGCAGGCAATGGGAAAAGTGCTAAAGACCTATCTCTTTACTTGTGTTCCGTTTCAAAATCTTAGATAAGTCATAGCCACCAAAGACCACTGTTGTAAGTGTTGACAACAGTCGTTCCACCACAAAACCATAAGCCTTGGATTTTGAAATATGCATTTTTTTACTTCTCCAAAAATACAAAACAGTGCATTTTTTTCATGTGTTTTCTGATTTAGAATAATAGCAATCAGGAACAATGACATCTAGTTTAAAATAGTGAATGATCCAAACCAATATAGTGCAGACTCTCCCACAACATTGCTGTTTCGGTTGGACATGCATAGAATTCTAAGCCAATTTCCTAGCAGCGGGACACTTGTGGTTTGTACATGAACCGTGTGGCACTTTGGTATGTGCTCATTGTGGCTTTACCCCCCAGCCTTCCTTGAAAACGTCTAAGAAACTGACTGAGGCTTTATCGTCTCTTCTTCATATTATTTGTGTCCACATTTGTATATGTGCTCTTCCCTTTCACACGTGGGCAAACGTGTCTTTATAATGTGACATATAGTCATATATTTTTCACATGATGGAGGTTTGTTTGGTCAGAAGGTTGTGTTTAAATCCTCATCATCTGCAGTTTTAACTGGTGTCTCTGGTCGTCTTGCCTCGACACCCCATGCACATATGGAAGTATCACTTTACTATTTACCACTTTCCCTCTTGTGTGCCATTCACTAGTACATTGGACTATGTTTGCGGCTAAGAAAACAGCTAGCAATCTTGTTTTTTTTCCTCTTTTGAGGTCTTGGACCTGTGGCCTGGCTTGGTTTGTAGCAAAACCTGCCACCACTGGCTATGGATGGATTTTATTGGAAGCAGAGCTTAGTGTTTGTTTTCACTACATTGTTGGAAATGAGAGATAGGGGGCACCTTGGTGTACCTTTTAAGTGGGGCCTCTGAGATGCGTGCGTAGAAGAAATTGCCCTTTGCACACAACATATTGGCAAGCACGCCAAAAGCCAAGACATCACAGCTCGAGGACCTTGGACTCCAGTCGCAGCTTTTCGTTTCTTACATACTACACTACTTAAGCCATAACAGCCGTCAAGTATTGTACAGTGTGGTTTGGGGGTGTAACAATAGCAAAGAAAAAAAGAAAGGTGAAAATGTACAATTCAAAGTTCAACATTCAATCACTAACTCATATAGGAAAACATGAAGCAAAATTCTATAAGATTAACACATCTGTTATGCTCCTTGTTGTTGTTGTGCAATTGTCTGCTAATTTATCAGTATTTCTTGTTCATTGACTTGCTTTTCCTTTAAGTTGCAAAATCTGATTTATAAAATGTATAACTCAATGAAAAGATAATGCTGATTATAATGCATGGCTAGAGTTTGATCACTCCCATATAATATTTTGTCCTTGTACTGCATCAAAACTTATTTATTATTGTATTTTGTCCATCACCTGTAGAACATCATCCAAGATGGAAGGACCCAGGTCGAGGCTAAAGGAAAAGCTATTGTCTTCCTCTTTCTGTTGCACTTCTAGTATGTCACTGGTTACTGTGGAATGTCCATCCCTGTCCCTACTTAGGTTGTCCCATCCAACGCTGTAGGACTGATTAGTCCCAATGTTCATTTCTTTTTGGTATCGTTCTCCCATTTCTAAATTTCCTTCATCACCTTCCTCACCTCCCTCGCTGTCCAGCAGTGGCATAGAGCTGCATTTTTTCCTCTTCTGACCTGTATTTTCTTGGTGGCCCACAGACCAGTCCAGGCTCTCGGATCCCTCTGCTTCCATATTCAGACGAGGGGGCTTTGGTGGCGGAGAGCAGGCCAAGAAAAGGTTTTGCTCACTTAGGGAGCTTTGTAAAAGCAGACTGTGGCTCATTTTTAAAAAAGATAGGTCTCCAAAGCTGTCTCTATTGACGTCATTTCCAATATGTGAAATATGACGGAAATCAGCCAATGGTAGACTGATCATGTTGACCGAGAGCACCTCTCTGCGCTTTGATATTCTGGAGGTTGGTTTTCTGTGTAAGGATGCTTTAAGTGGCATCTTGACAGTCTTTAATGAGGATTTAAATGTTTTATATATCTGATTAAGCTGATCTCAGAAGTCCTTGAAGCCTTTTGTATGTATTCCTTTGTTCAGTATTTCACACTTAAATGGTAAATCATTGCCATCTGCAACAAAAAACAAAAACATTAATTATAATGGTGGACATTTGATATTTTCTGCCGTTTACAGAAACATAAGCAGCCTGCTTTATATAACTGTCTGTCATCATGTAA
The DNA here is from genome assembly GCF_033978685.3 of Nerophis lumbriciformis. NCBI lineage: Eukaryota > Metazoa > Chordata > Actinopteri > Syngnathiformes > Syngnathidae > Nerophis > Nerophis lumbriciformis. The sequence goes on from NC_084555.2 coordinate 32,953,749, forward strand.
GATTGGGCGGTATCAGTTGGCTCAAAGTGAATCGACAACATTTTTTTAGAGATTGCACCTGCTCCACTTAATTTGGGTTTAATGGAATTAATTATTTAGCAACTTTGGGGTGTTCTAAGCATGCATTGAAGCTGAAATCTTTAAATATTTACTTTTCGAATCAATGTTTTTCCTATAAAAACAGGCAGTGTATCTTCCAGTGAAGACTTCCAGTAAGAGTATCAACACACATTAGTATCTTGCATGTTAGTGGAGATCCTAATTTTATTTAGTGTTTTTTTTCTGCAATGTTAATTAGAATTTGGAACTAATTTTAGCATGCTATTTTCAGAGTTACATTTTGTCATCTGGATGTTTCACTAATAATCTATAAATATATTATTAAAATATTGTTTAATTAATGAATAATTAAAACTAAGAATGCATTTTGTAACTATGCTGGTCGATTTATTTTTCAAATGAATAGTTTAGTTGCATTAACACAAACAGCAACAAACTAAATGTTAAGAAATATTTATTGAATTTAAAAAAAAAACTTACAACACTGGCATGTAAATGAGATAATCATCTCAAGGTCTGTGTTTTACTGTCCCCCAAACAGCTTTGCCCACATTAGATCTGTGTTCGTGACTTGAAACACTCACTTTGTAAATTTGTAAACCACTACAGCAAACAGGTTTTGTTGGCCCGTAAAGGTTTTATCGGCACTTTAGTAGCAGCAGGAGATTGGAGTGCACGGACACAGCAGCATTCCGATCCCAACATGTCAGTTTGGCCAAGGAGGAAATTCAGGGCTTTAGCCATGAGTTTTTGTCAAGGAATTAAATTAAAGAAGCCTATTAAAACTGATTGGCCAAGAAACACTTCAAATGATCTCGAAACGCTGCCATAAATGCATAAAAATCTACCTTTGAGACGGGTAATCTAACCCTCAAATATTAACTAACATTCCATAGTAAATGATTAAAAGTGGATTCTTTCTTACAGGTGTCTTATAGATCTATCATTAACAATAGAACACAAAAATATTGATAAGTTCTTACCTAAGTTGTTGAGCAAATACTGGATGTTTGACTTCCATGCTTGCATACTAGTGTCTGATGTGAAACTTGACTGTACCTGAACACTGACAAACTCTTTTCTGACATGACAAGGCTTGTTCCAAGACCTCAGTGCACAGTCTTTGGACACAAACCAATCTTGATGAAATGGGGTTTTCCTCAGTGACACAACACAGTTTTTGCATTGAGATTTTTAAAATGTTATTTACCTTTTGATTTTCAGTCCATTTGAGCTGTTATCTTTTCTTCACTAGTCCATAGCTCTGCCAACATCTCTTTCACTGTGGATTTACACAGATGTAGTTGAAAGTCTTTGGATAAGTGAGGAACCAGGTTAGGTCAGAGTCCAAGCACATCAAAGCCTCCAGGTAAAGGTGTGTACGATATGCTTATTCCATTGGATGACTATTGCCAGCCATCAGACGATATAATCCAAATTGCGATGTGAGTTGGTCGTTTAGTCATTGAGTGTCAACGCAAGTCCTGTCGCATACTTGACGGCAGCTCTGTTTACCTGTTGAAGAGAGTGGGCGCAGCCTTGAAGCTGCTGATTAAGTTACTGATCCTGAGATAGCCAGAATTACACAACTGCTGCCCAGGGCATAGTGTGTTTGAGAGGGAAAGGGTGAGAGTAGTAGAATTTGTGTACTGCAACAAGTTGTTTTTTAGATTGTGCCATAGCGTGTGTGTGCCTTTGTAAAAAGCAGGAAGTCACAGTGAGTGAGCATAGAGGCCAGCTATGCAGAGAAAGGGGTTAACTTATCTCTAATCTCCATGTCATTGTCCCTCTGCTCTGCTGATTTCATGATTTCCTGACTGCTGTTGGCTTGTCTAAAGCCCCTATGCCGTACCACTCCACAGCCCTTTCTGCCTGACTGGAGGCCTACAGCTTCCCTGTGTAATCCACAGTATTGCACATAGACATGCGTGTCCAGGCAGCAAGGGTTGCACAATAGAGATAAGAGCAAGAGATAACTGGTTACACTTGCAATTCTCAAGTCTCTTGCCTTTGGAATGTTTTAGTGATACATGAATGGAAATTGTACCCAAATAACAACCTTACCATTGCCTGAATGACAGGGTAAGCGCCTTTGTTAAGCTGTTACTGGCAGAAACTGCAACTTTATTTTAAATGCCTTTTCATCTGCTTTTTTAGTTCAGTTTGTATTCTATTGATTGATTTGAGCTTACAACCTGGCTATGATATTAAGATATTGTTTATAAAACAATGAACTTTTTCATACTCTGTCCTGTTCACAAAATTTAAGCATACGGGGTGCAAAGGAGACTGATAAATAAATGATCTAATAAATAACAGGCGTTGCCGCGTGAACCCCTCTTGGTCTCTCGTTACGTGCTCTGATGCCAGAACCCCAGATATAATTACTCACACAATTGAAACTATCATAACATTTACTCGAGAGTGAAACAGAACATTTATGAAGCCCTCCCAATCAACCTATAACCACACATTTTGTTTTCATGCTCTCATTTACAATCAGGCTGAAGAGCTAGTGATATTTGAGGTATTTGGGAGTGAGATCACATGACCCCCATCTCACCATGGATGGGCTTCGTCTCTTAGGTTTGTTGTCATGCTATATAGCTTCTGGGCCAATGCCTTTAGCCCTCCCTGGATTTCTGCATAAGCCTCCTTACCATAGCGGTCAGTGTGGTTGATGAAGCTATGTTGAGTCTGAAATCTGGGATGCTGCGTATTTTTGTTGTCACAGGACATAAAACTGTTTCCAGATATTGCTTTGACTGGTTCAAGTAGCCCAAACTGAGGCCTTGCTGTATTTTCTTTTGGCTCATTTGTGTGTTTTCCTCTTCCTACTGTATAGATTTTAATTTATGTTGCTCTTTCACCCGAGAAACATGGTTTGGTGGCAACAAACAGGTTGGCACACTGTTTTGTCTGTGATACCTTCCATGAATTACTCCAATGTATGGTAAACTGATGTTTAGATAAACAACTTTCTCTTCTTAAAACTGAAACTTTGTTGTTTACTTCTAAAACATTGTTCCCTATGCAATCTCATTTCATGGAATTAGATGAGAAACAACCCAGTAAGCATTTGTCATCAACGCCTGTCTGCTGTGTGATGACTCAAAATGGATATGATGTTTGTCAACGCTCCAAATTAAACTCCACAAGAGGCCGTACAAACACTGTGGCAAGATAGTCACATGAAAAACTACAAAGAAATTCCAGTGTGACCTAACTGAACCTCCGGGTGAGACTCAACAATGCGAGACAAAGCTAACAGTTGCCTCTAATCATCTTTGTCAAGTCGGGTGAGGGCTACCATAGTGAGAAAATGAATGGGCTTTATAATGAATGGTGAGGCAACACAACTACTACTAATGTATGTTGATAATGTTTAAAGACAAACTTTACAAAGAAAACATACATTCTAAAAGAAAAGAACATCTTGTCTTGGTCAGTGCTTAATTAACTGTTACAAAGAGGGTACCTTAGAATCACAAGAGGGAAAATTAGCTGTTTTAGCGATGCACAGCAATTACATTAAAAGTTAGAACTATACCCTACTTTTTGTTAGAAATGGCAACAGCAAAGGATTTTAGCATTCAACCATATATAGACGAGATAGAATCTGTCTTGCAGTGAAGGGAAGTATAAGACACCTTCGAACAAAGCTTGAAATTAAGCATCTCAAGGGATTGTTTTTTTAGCTTTTTCTTGCAATGCCTTACAGTTCATAAAGCTATACGTATACAGGTTACGTGTTATGTCTGCCTCAGAGTAGGTTAACCATGCACTTCTTAAAAATGAGGGTCAAAGATTGTGTAGTGATCTGTGCTGGTTAATATAACCAATAACAGAGCATTTTCAGTCATCGGTTCACACCGTGGACATATTTTTGTTTAGACTACAATTGCTGCTTTGGAAAATAAAAGCGGCAGACTCGCGCAGAGGACTCCCGGGAAACCATTACCATGTATGAAAATATCCGCTGACATCACAATGAAAAAAATACGTTACAATTGTTTAAAATTCCTACCTGCTCATTTGGAACAAGGCACAGATGATATACTAATATTTGTGCTAAGCCTGCATGGTTTAAATTAACATTTTCGGAATTTATAGAGATCTTTTTTCAAAAGCAAGTGCCAACAGTTAAGAAAAGTGGGTTTTGCATATTATGACCCCCATCCATCCATCCATCTTCTTCCGCTTATCCGAGGTCTGGTCGCGGGGGCAGCAGCCTAAGCAGGGAAGCCCAGACTTTCCTCTCCCCAGCCACTTCGTTCAGCTCTTCCCGGAGGATCCTGTGGCGTTCCCAGGCCAGCCGAGAGACATAGTCTTCCCAACGTGTCCTGGGTCTTCCCCGTGGCCTCCTACCGGTCGGACGTGCCCTAAACACCTCCCTTGGGAGGCGTTCGGGTGGCATCCTGACCAGATGCCACCTCATCTGGCTCCTCTCGATGTGGAGGAGCAGCGGCTTTACTTTGAGCTCCTCCCGGATGACAGAGCTTCTCACCCTATCTCTAAGGGAGAGCCCCGCCACCCGGCGGAAAAACTCATTTCGGCCACTTGTACCCGTGATCTTGTCCTTTCGGTCATAACCCAAAGCTCATGATCCTAGGTGAGATGGGAACATAGATCGACTGGTAAATTGGGAGCTTTGCCTTCCGGCTCAGCTCCTTCTTCACCACAACAGATCGATACAGCGTCTGCATTACTGAAGGTGCCTGTTGATCTCACGATCCACTCTTCCCTCACTTGTAAACAAGTACGAGGTACTTGAACTCCTCCACTTGGGGCAAGATCTCCTCCCCAACCCGCAGATGGCAGAGCTTCTCACCCTATCTCTAAGGGAGAGCCCCGCCACCCGGCGGAGGAAACTCATTTCGGCCTCTTGTACCCGTGATCTTGTCCTTTCGGTTATAACCCAAAGCTCATGACCATAGGTGAGGATGGGAACATAGATTGACCGGTAAATTGAGAGCTTTGCCTTCCGGCTCAGCTCCTTCTTCACCACAACGGATTGATACAGCGTCCGCATTACTGAAGATGCCGCACCGATCCGCCTGTCGATCTCACGATCCACTCTTCCCTCACTCGTGAACAAGACTCTGAGGTACTTGAACTCCTCCACTTGGGGCAGGGTCTCCTCCCCAACACGGAGATTGCACTCCATTCTTTTCCATGCGAGAACCATGGACTCGGACTTGGAGGTGCTGATTCTCATCCGAGTCGCTTCACACTCAGCTGCAAACCGATCCAGTGAGAGCTGAAGATCCTGGCCAGATGAAGCAATCAGGACCACATCATCTGCAAAAAGCAGAGATCTAATCCTACAGCCACCAAACCGGATCCCCTCAACGCCTTGACTGCGCCTAGAAATTCTGTCCATAAAAGTTATGAACAGAATCAGTGACAAAAGGCAGCCTTGGCGGCGTCCAACCCTCACTGGAAACGTGTCCGACTTACTGCCGGCAATGCCGACCAAGCTCTGACACTGATCATACAGGGAGCGGACAGCCACAATCATACTCTCTGAGCACTCCCCACAGGACTTCCCGAGGGACACAGTCGAATGCCTTCTCCAAGTCCACAAAGCACATGTAGACTGGTTGGGCAAACTCCCATGCACCCTCGAGGACCCTGCCGAGAGTATAAAGCTGGTCCACAGTTCCACGACCAGGACGAAAACCACACTGTTCTTCCTGAATCCGAGGTTCGACTATCCGGCTTAGCCTCCTCTCCAGTACACCTGAATAGACCTTACCGGGAAGTCTGATGAGTGTGATCCCACGATAGTTGGAACACACCCTCTGGTTCCCCTTCTTAAAGAGAGGAACCACCACCCCGGTCTGCCAATCCAGAGGTACCGCCCCGATGTCCACGCGATGCTGCAGAGTCTTGTCAACCAAGACAGCCCCACAGCATCCAGAGCCTTAAGGAACTCCGGGCGGATCTCAACCACCCCCGGGGCCTTGCCAATGAGGAGCTTTTCAACTACCTCAGCCAACCTCGGCCCTAGAAATAGGAGAGCCCACCACAGATTCCCCAGGCACTGCTTCCTCATAGGAAGACGTGTTGGTGGGATTGAGGAGGTCTTCGAAGTATTCCCTCCACCGATTCACAACATACGCAGTCGAGGTCAGCAGAACACCATCCTCACCATACATGGTGTTGACAGTGCACTGCTTCCCCTTCCTGAGGCGGCGGATGGTGGTCCACAATCGCTTCGAAGCCGTCCGGAAGTCGTTTTCCATGGCTTCCCCGAACTCCTCCCATGTCCGAGTTATTGCCTCCGCGACAGCTGAAGCTGCACACTGCTTGGCCTATCTGTATCTTACCGCTGCCTCCGGAGTCCTATGAGCCAAAAGAACCCGATAGGACTCTTTCTTCAGCTTGACGGCATCCCTCACCGCCGGTGTCCACCAACGGGTTTGAGGATTGACAACAGGCACCAACTACCTTGCGGCATCAGCTCCAATCAGCCGCCTCGACAATAGAGGTGCGGAACATGGGCCACTCGGACTCAATGTCCAGCACCTCCCTCGTGACATGTTCAAAGTTCTTTCGGAGGTGGAAATTGAAACTCTCTCTGACAGGAGACTCTGCCAGACGTTCCCAGCAGACCCTCACAATGCGTTTTGGCCTGCCAGGTCTGTCCAGCATCCTCCCCCACCATCGCAGCCAACTCACCACAAGGTGGTAATCGGTAGAAAGCTCGGCCCCTCTCTTCACCCGAGTGTTCAAAACATGAGGCCGCAAATCCGATGACACAACTACAAAGTCGAACATGGAACTGCGGCCCAGGGTGTCCTGGTGCCAAGTGCACATATGGACACCCTTATGTTTGAACATGGTGTTTGTTATGGACAATCTGTGACAAGCACAAAAGTCCAATAACAAAACACCACTCGGGTTCGGATCCGGGCGGCCATTCTTCCCAATCACGCCTCTCTAGGTTTCACTGTCGTTGCCAACATGAGTGTTGAAGTCCCCCAGTAGGACAAGGGAATCACCCGGGGGAGCACTTTCCAGTACTCCCTCGAGTGTATCCAAAAAGGGTGGGTACTCTGAACTGCTGTTTGGTGCATAAGCACAAACAACAGTCAGGACCCGTCCCCCCACCCGAAGGCGGAGGGAAGTTGGTGCGACATATACTCCGGAGCGACTTATAGTCCGAAAAATACGGAATGTCGCATGATCAGATTTTGATACAATTTCACATTAGCACTATTAGATAAGTATTCACCCAGTATACCTTTTATCCAATAGTTTTATCTTGGGTACCTTCTGTTAAAACGGGTTGAATTTGAGTTGAATTTTTTTTTGGGCCACCGGCGATCACTATGATTTAAGTCTATACAAATTTGATACCAAACTAATGTCAAACGTTAAACAAACATAATAAACCAGGATTCTAAGTATAAGAATATATACAACCAAAATATAGCCTAATTTTCGGAGGAATCCCCGGCACTCATACAGACGCACACACATAGACAGGTTCATACTTCCGCACAGTGTGGAAATTGTAACATTCATAGTAAAGAGCTGGTTGTCAAGCAGCACCAATTCCACGAAAAAAAATACAGATCGCGTTAGCCCTTGGGTCATCTCTGGAAAACCTTTTGCACTTTTCAAACGCAGCGCCAGAAGGAACAAGCTGGCTTTGGGACAGCTTTAGCAGTATTTGGATAGGCATTTTCTTAGCCTATCCAAATACAATTGTAGCAATGCTGGTGTTTTAGGTGGCTGATAAGGTTTGATGTATTGAAACTTAATGTTTTTTCTCTGTTCTCAATGTTTGCCGAACATTTGATTTAAACCGCATGCGAGAAATCTTTCACTGAAATTGTAAAGGCCCACACGATTGACACCATGGTTGTTTGCGCTATGAGCTCAGAGGAAGTTTTTACAAAAGGTTTACAGCATGCACATAGAACAAATGGAGTGCTAAATCTGCTCACCATAACCCATCTGCAGCACAGTACAAGTAATCATTGGATAGTTTTTCTATTTTATTTAATTTTATCGGTCATCTGAGCTATAATTACAAACCCCGTTTTCATATGAGTTAGGAAATTGTGTTAGATGTAAATATAAACGGAATACAATGATTTGCAAATCCTTTTCAACCCATATTCAGTTGAATATGCTACAAAGACAATATATTTAATGTTCAAACTGATAAACTTTTTTTTTTTTTTGCAAATAATCATTAACTTTAGAATTTGATGCCAGCAACACGTGACAAAGAAGTTGGGAAAGGTGGCAATAAATACTGATAAAGTTGAGGAATGCTCATCAAACACTTATTTGGAACATCCCACAGGTGAACATGCAAATTGAAAACAGGTGGGTGCCATGATTGGGTATAAAAGTAGATTCCATGAAATGCTCAGTCATTCACAAACAAGGATGGGGCGAGAGTCACCACTTTGTCAGCAAATGTGTGAGCAAATTGTTGAACAGTTTAAGAAAAACCTTTCTCAACCAGCTATTGCAAGGAATTTAGGGATTTCACCATCTACGGTCCGTAATATCATCAAAGGGTTCAGAGAATCTGGAGAAATCACTGCACATAAGCAGCTAAGCCCGTGACCTTTGATCCCTCAGGCTGTACTGCATCAACAAGCGACATCAGTGTGTAAAGGATACCACCACATGGGCTCAGGAACACTTCAGAAACCCACTGTCAGTAACTACAGTTGGTCGCTACATCTGTAAGTGCAAGTTAAAACTCTCCTATGCAAGGCGAAAACCGTTTATCAACAACACCCAGAAACGCCGTCGGCTTCGCTGGGCCTGAGCTCATCTAAGATGGACTGATACAAAGTGGAAAAGTGTTCTGTGGTCTGACGAGTCCACATTTCAAATTGTTTTTGGAAACTGTGGACGTTGTGTCCTCCGGACCAAAGAGGAAGAGAACCATCCGGATTGTTATAGGCGCAAAGTTGAAAAGCCAGCATCTGTGATGGTATGGGGGTGTATTAGTGCCCAAGACATGGGTAACTTACACATCTGTAAAGGCGCCATTAATGCTGAAAGGTACATGCAGGTTTTGGAGCAACATATGTTGCCATCCAAGCAACGTTACCATGGACGCCCCTGCTTATTTCAGAAAGACAATGCCAAGCCACGTGTTACATCAACGTGGCTTCATAGTAAAAGAGTGCGGGTACTAGACTGGCCTGCCTGTAGTCCAATCCTGTCTCCCATTGAAAATGTGTGGCGCATTATGAAGCCTTAAATACCACAACGGAGACCCCCGGACTGTTGAACAACTTAAGCTGTACATCAAGCAAGAATGGGAAAGAATTCCACCTGAGAAGCTTAAAATATGTGTCTCCTCAGTTCCCAAACGTTTACTGAGTGTTGTTAAAAGGAAAGGCCATGTAACACAGTGGTGAACATGCCCTTTCCCAACTACTTTGGCACATGTTGCAGCCATGAAATTCTAAGTTAATGATTATTTGCAAAAAGAAAAGTTTTTGAGTTTGAACATCAAATATCTTGTCTTTGTAGTACATTCAATTGAATATGGGTTGAAAAGGATTTGCAATTTATTGTATTCCGTTTATATTTACATGTAACACAATTTCCCAACTCATATGGAAACGGGGTTTGTAGTTTTATCTGTGTAATATTATAAATTGATTTCTCATATTGGCCCAATACTTATTGGTTCGATGTTAATCGTCCACCCTAGAGTAATAAATGCCTGGACAGTTTATTTTGACCTTTCAACAAGAGCTCTTAATGAAGTCATTTGAGCTTTTGCTCCATTCATCCAGACTGTATATCTGATTGAGGTTTTAAATCATACTAAATACAGTACAAATTCATTATACATGTCAGAAATTGACCATTACTGTGCATTTCATGTATTGTGCATATTGTGTGGGTCACTAAATTTTTGCAGTTACTGTGGAACGTCAATAATAGGCTGAGATGTACAGTTGTGTCACCTGGCATGAGATCATTAGTAATCATTAAATCATGATATTTAGACTAACAGCAGAGATTTCAACTAAACCACATGCGGTGTGGATACATTCCGCTACTTTTTCTGCACATTAAACCGTGTGAGGAGCCATGTTAACATGGCAATACAGAATAAACAGACACAACTTGTTTGTTTATTTGGACCTTTCATTCCATCTTTTCTTTCCTTTGCTTATAACGCCTGACCTCTTTTTCACATCTCCAAGGTTGAGAGTGCATTATTGCCAGTCTCACGGCTGCGCTTGCTTTAGTAGGATATCTGTTGCAATCAGAGAGCTTTTCCTGCAAGGCTAAGTTGTGAAAGACATAATTTTGCTTTTGTAACAATGTATTGTTGGATATTAAAGAAGCCAGACCCTTACAACTTGCTATTCTGGGATCCTTGAGCCCATCCATCATACAGAGAAATGCTAGGGCCCCAGGAGTTCAGGCCTCTGCTGCCATTTCTTCTTTTACTGTTTATTTCCTTTGCTTTAACAGTTTCCAAACAGCTCTTTCCAAAGCCCTCCCTTCTGTTCAATACTGTGACGGCATGCATACAGGTCTTCATGTATGCGTCGCCCTTTACTGTTCTCATCGTTACAAAACTGGCCGTCCACACGCAACAGCAATTACCAGTACGAGGTTGCTCTTGCCTTCTGGACATTTTTTGTTACAGCTGTGACGGGATTATTTAGACATGACTAATAAAATGTCTCTTGATTCCAAGTATGTCACTATACATTGTGCATCATACATTTAAAACATCTGCCTTGTATAACTTGCTTCCTATAACTGACCTGCAGTATGTATTTACAGAGACCATGTCTGCAGAATATGACTGTCTTTTGCTGCCCTATCAAAGGCACTTGTGTTGCTGGAATTCTACTCAGGAACCAGATGTTCTCAGATGTGCATGTAAATTGTTAAATGCAGGATGTAGTTTTAAGTCTTAATCTCTATGTAGTTTGTTCCTTACTAACAAAAACACTGTAATTGACCAGACATTTGGTGTTTTATGTCTGCCGAGTTTCGGAATGAGTAATGTTGCATATGCATTACCATTGCCTCTACCTGTTTAATTTAACTGCATTTTATATGTGCAAAGTCTCTAAATAAAGTTTCACCTCTTGTATATTATTCAATCCATAGCACAGTGGGACAGTTTTAGAAAGCCAACACACACGCCACTAGATAAATAGTTCCTTGATTAAATTCACCCAAATGCATTAGGCAAATAAGTTTCTCTGGTCATTTTAGTCAGCCGTTATATCTCTTGGCAACTATGCCTGTGAAGTTTGTTATTGGCTCAGTGAATATTGAGCTTCAAGTATCTAATGAGTAATCTATTGCCAAATAAAACCTGACTACCTCTTGGGATGCAGGATTAGGATACAACAATTGTTTATTATTTATCTAGAGTGCTTGACTACAAAGTCCTTTTTCACTTCATTTAAATTTGAGATCATCCATGAGGAAAAACTATGCACACAACTTCTATGTTTGACGACTTGCTCATAACACATTAATTATCTTCTTTACATCAAGTCTGTTGTTTTTCAGGATTAAAAGATTTAAGAATTGTTCAAACCCAATCCGTTTGGGGACACCGTTTGACCTACCATTTGTTTTGATTTGAAAACACATTTTGTATCAAGAAATCATGGAAAAAGTAATAATCACAACATCTCTATGAACTGTATGGACATTGGTAACATTTGAAAATGTATATAATCAGAAAAAAATACTAATGTTAAAAATAAAATGTCAAAACAAAAAAAAACATTGCCTTAACTTGTCTTAACATGCTTATAATGATGCTGCCGTGAATCATTAAAAAAAAAAAAATACTTTTTTTTAAAGACTTGTGCTAATTAAAAGTGTTGCCGAAATGCTTGTGCAGCGACAAAGTTTAGAATATTTTTACATTTTTTTCCATTTGGGGGAAAAACAGTTATGAAATCAGATACAATTTTTACTTTTCTGTTGAACTAGACCAGGGGTGAACAAGCTTTTTGTCTCCTATGGAAAATGTGTCAATGGGCCGTGGGTTTCAAACAGCAATTTTAAGCATACAGCAGCCAATGAGTGAGAAGTTTAGCACTATGCTGCCATATATAAGTTAATAATCGATCGTCACATTCGAAAGATGTGAATTAGTTAGCTTTGCCAACTGGCCATTACTGATTGTTAGCTTGAAAGAGGTCAGTATGAATATATATTAAAGTTGGGAAACATTCGTTTGGCGGTCAAACAAAATGACTGAGCGGACCAAATGTGGCCCGCGGGTCCTACTTTGGACACCCCAGAACCAGATTTTAGAGACATACAGTATGTTTCATACATTTTTGGATACATTTAAAATACTGTTATAGCTTCTTGTTGGAATAACACCCACTACAGTAGTTTAGTACAACTTGAAGGACTTAGTAGTTTAAGATATTTTGTGTATTTTCCATATTTTTTGTTGCCCAAGTATTCTGCAGTTTTCTTTTCTCAGCCCAATTACTGCTTTGTTCACTAACTGGCACTCACACCAGTATATAGTCACACATAACACATACACAATTGAGTAATGTGCAGTTTACTCGAAAAACTTGTGCCGAGGGAGCAGACTGGCCACCTGCAATGTGAGCTGCCTCCTGCTGTGTCTGAGAGGTAGTGTCAGACTGCGTGTGTGTGTTTGCACACTCTGATTCATAGCATTGGAGGGTTTCATGATTTCATTACTGGCCTGAGGTCAGCCCGGGGTGTGCTGTTTTGAGGCCTAGCCAAGTGCTGATGTCACAGGGCTAATCCTTAGCTTGTTTCTATGTGTGTTTTTGTGTTTTACTACCATTCTGCTTTTTTGCCGTGGCCTTGTACCCACCTCACTTGACTTTGCACACAGTTACTTTGTTTGTGTTTTGTGGTTTCCTACTCACGCTGTGGCCCGGCATTATTACTACATGCAGATGTATGTAATATATGCGCACAGCAAACATTGAGTTTACAGGGTGATGCACTGGCTAAACATGTTCATTGTTAATTTGCACATTGGGCAAGGAAACATGCCTCATCATTACAAGAAATGTGTCACGCGGCCTAGTAAACAACCAAAGTATATACTGTAGCTGGCAATGAAAAGGTCATACGTCTTCTGACTTGCACATCACAATCCCGACCATTAGAAGGCGTGGTGGAATTGAACTACCATTGCAAAAGGGGAGGGAGCTTTTCCACCAGCTTGCTTGTATTCTATCTTGTGTCCTGTTTAATTTGAGGATGCAAGAGAGATTTATTTTATCTAATGGTGTTTGCGTGATATTTCATAGTTACGTGTCAGACAAGGGCTTGAGCTCACATTACTGGAATGATAATAGCAGCTTTCCTCAATCCAGGGGCCGCATGGTGAGGGGAGAAGGGAGGAACTTCCCCTCACTGCCTTTCTCCTTTTCCTCAACACTTACCCTCTTTCTCAGCACATGGATGTTGGAGTCCCCGTGATGCTTTCCAGATGCCTTAGTTCTGTGAGTGCATTGACCAAACCTACCTCTCTTCTTCGGATCACTTGTGCTCTCTCTCCAGACCTTCATGCACAGGCTCACTTGATCTCTCCTGCAGTACAATGTCTTGTTAAAGAGACATTTCCTTGGCCCCACAGACTATCTGGATATGATCATGTAAAACAATGGCTTTCGCCGAGGATATTTGGCCTCAGAATTTGAAAACGACATAGTCAATTATGCACGTAGTCACAGTAATTACATTCTTTTAAAAGCATCTTCCGTTGTATAGTCCTTTTTTGTGTGCCATGTTGTGTGTGTGCTGCCCTGTGTGTGGCATCTGTGACCGCACGCACATTGTGTGCATATTGCGTCTGGCCTGCGTTACAGTCTTCTTGATTAGCCATTAGCCAGTGGCCTCCATCGCCGATTCCCCTGCTTCTAGCAGAATGTCTTGGCCATGCAGGTCCAAGCCCAAGGCCCGCAAAGCAATCAGGCATCGACTGTAAGAGGTCGAGCCACTGCCAGGGCTAATTCGGGCCCCGATTTTTTTAATATAATGACCTCCGGCAATAGAATTACCCTGTCACACTTGCTCTGCAGCCTGGTGCCACTTAGATGTTCACCCTTTCTGCAGTCATGGTAATGATGCTAGAGATTAAAGCCTGCAGAACAGTTGTGAAATCAAACATACAGTGGGTGTTAGCTTTATTGCTCAGTTGAATCCATGGGACGTTTGTCAGTACAGTGAGATTCTGAATTTGTAGGCTTAATTTTTTGTATGACCGATCTTGTAACTCAAAACACCTGTATCTCGAATCGTAATTGCCACGCCCATTGAAATTAATTCAAGTAAATTTTGACCATGCTAGCCTCTTCAAAACACCACAATTTCCACATGTAAGATAAAAAAATATACTTTTAGGTAAGAAATATTGTGTAAAAATCAATAGGACTCGAAAGGGCACATGATTTCGCAAAGCATTGTGGGGGCTGTACTCAACCAGCGGTATTGTGCAACAAACTAGATTAAAAATGGACCGTACGAAAGAAAAAAAGGAAGGGACTGTACCAAAACAAACTGAACCTTGTTCCAAATGCTTGCCACCTTAAAAATAATTGGTGGCATTGATCCATATGAACATGTCCAATAGACGGGATTGGAGCAAGCTGCCGAACGTGTCCTGTATTTTGATCATCAATTGAGTTAGTTTTTATACAGAAGAACCATCACAGACAAATTAACTGTAAGTGTGTGCAAAACCTTGGAATTTTACATTAGAAAGAGAAGACGGTCATCCTTTCAGAGGTAAGTCAACCGAACTTTGTTTCAAACTAAATATATTCTTTTTTTTTTTTTTTTTAACATTTGTTGGAGTTTTTTCGACATATACTATCAACAGTGATACAACAAACATCAAATGTTTTTTCTCCCCCCAAACAAGTAGCCCACCCATAAAAATACAGCATCAGTCAAATAAGTATAGGCAAATATTGACATTAAGCCACAGAAAACTGCACTCCTGAATGTCTACAACACGGTGCATCAATACACAAAAGCAGACAAAAAGCTCCTCAATGATCTACATTTCAGTTACTTTTCAATTGGGGTAAAATTTGTATCAGTTTTTTTTACATATTTTAGGAAACCACCCATTTTAGGAAACCACCCCATACTTCCTGAAACTTCATAGAACAGCCATTCAGTGTCAGCCTAATCTTCTCCAGTTTGAGAAATAAAAATATCTTTAAACCAGCGGGTTTTGTAAGGAAGCGCTGTTGCCTTTCCAATTTAACACAATGAGTCTTCTAGCCAATAAAGTAGTTAATTCTACAAGGTTATTTTTGCATTTACTAAGAGAAGATGACAGGGGGCTACCCCAAATAGTCCATTTAGAGGATTCGGTTCGATCTTTTCGCCAAATACATAGTATTAAAAACTTCAGCCCAATAACTGCATAGGGATGGGCAAAGCCAAAACATTTATATTAAGTTAGTTGGAGACCGTTGACACCAATTACATAATACTGACATTCCATCATACATCTTAGCCAGTCGGACCTTGGTATAACAGGTATGATGTATTAGCTTGCACTGAATAAGGCTGTGTCGAGCACAAATAGAAGGCTTATGAACTCTAGTTAAAATCTTGGTCCAGCTCCCTTCAGATAGGGTCACTTTTAAATCATCCTCCCAAAGTGACCTAATTGAATTTAGAGACTCAGGGCGTAAAAGAAAAAAATTGGTTAGAAATACGTGTATTTGATCCTTTTAAAGTTGGAAGCGATGCCAGAAACACATCTAAAACTGTCAGTTGGTAAATCTAGAAAACTGCGGATCTGAAGATGTCAAAAAAAGTGTTGATTAGGGATTTAAAATTTATCACAACGTTGCTGGAAGGAGGCAAAAAGGTTGTCAATGTATAAATCTTTAATGTGATTGATCCCCAGACTTGACCATCTTAAAAATGCACTATTGACAAGAGAGGGAGGGAAAGCATGATTAGCAGTGATGGGTGCAAGACTAGAAATAGTCTGTAAACCAAAATAGCACTTAAACTGAACCCAAATCCTAAATGAGGTTTTTATGATTGGATTTTTTGTAAAAGCGAATGTTAATGATTGATTGGGAGACTCAACCAGAGCCCTAAGAGATACTGGTTTGGTTGAGTTTGCCTCCATTATGAGCCATTACAGAGGAGGATCAAATGCTTCATATTGCAGCCAATATTAAAAAATTGTAATGTTAGTGGCCCAGTAGTAAAACCTAAAGTTTGGTAGTACTAATCCTCTCGACGATTTAGGTCTCTGCAAATATTGCTTATGTGTAACCTGTGGGGTACACATAATCTAATTTACGAAAGAAGGATTGAGGGAGGAAAAAGTGGTATACACTGGAACAAATAGGAAAATTGTGTAAGTACACTCATTTTAACAGAGTTGAAATGAGCCACTGTAGATTAATACGCTGTGCATTAATGTAAGAAATATTTTAAGTCTGCTCAGTTACTATATATATGAATAGGGGTATTGTTTTTTTCCCCCAAATAATGCACGTTGTTCGTAACCGGCAGCTACCTTAACTTAGCTAACGCTGACATCCTACTAAATGCTACGCCTGCAACAGTACAAAACAGGCTGTATTCTAACTTACTAGTGTGAAAAGGCTGTGAACACACTAACATGTACTAGATGATGCCGTTAAGCATCTCATGGCTGCTATCCTGGTTATTCATCATCTCTTTATTAGCTCACTAGCCCCACTTCCTTATCCTTAGCTTTGCTTCTATGCTGGAAATAAGACAAATCTCACCAAATTGATGCCTATGCAGAAATGCAGAAATGTTATGAAATAATGTAATAATATTGTTGAACATTTACCTTGGGGAGCTGACCTTTTGTGGGTGTCTCCTACGGGCTGCTTTTCTGTTGTGTAACAATAGGAACTGTTATTGTTGGTTATGTTTCCCATGGACGCTTTTGAGTGACGGACTGGAGGTCAGAGTTGACAGTAAGTTGTGGTTGTGTACCAAGGGTAATGCTCAATTGTCTAGTTCAGGGGTCTGCAACCTGCTCTTTAATGCCTCTACACTGGCTCCCTTTGGCTTGCCTTTGACACAAAATTTCAATAATTAATAGCTATTTAAATTGAATGAATTATATTTTATTTATTTTAATGTTGCAGTTGTTATTTTGGAGAGTTCTGTGATCTTGTAATATAAAAGTAAAACGTATTTTAATATTTTGTCGATCGAAATGTATGTCACACCCTTTTGTTGCCAAGCAATTGTATTGTTTTTTAGTGGTCAACATCCGGTAATCAATCCATCCATTTCTACCGCTTGTCCGTCGCGGGGGTGCTGGAGCCTATCCAAGCTGCAATTGACGGAAAATACAACATGTAATGCTTCATGGACATATTCATTTGCCTTCACTGTTGGCGAGGTTGGTTCATGTGTGTGCTTAGTATGTGGGGAGAAAATGGCAAACAACAAAAAAAATCAAATGTTGAAGACATTTCCAGAACAAATACACAGCATTTGCGAAAAAATACTCAGCTGGAGATGACCGAAAAAAAGCAGTTTTGGAACTGCTGCGAAAAGCAACCAAATAAACTTGGTGAGTTGTTTTCTGTCAAGTGTTTGATTTCAAAAATGCTATTTCATAAGTGTAAGTGCCGTTATCGTAATTTTAGGGAAATGGTGGGAAATGGGCTCGAATGGCTGTTTGTATGGTGAAGGTTGCCGACCCCTGGTCTAGTTTGTTGACTCAGGATGAAACAAAACAAACTGAAATGCAGCTTGTCCATATTTTCATGGATACATTACCATTATTTGGTTGTTTGACCAGCCTTTGTGGCTTGTCTGATGCGGACTGATGGTGTTGCGGTCAGGTTGACTCGCTTAATAGTTTGTTTCTTTTATTCAGTCATCCGCTTCTTCGTCTTCACGCTAACTTTCTCAGTGCTGGTGGTGGAGAGCTGGATTGCGTTGATCTGGCTGTGGGCTGTGAACTTTTACAACTTCAACCGGCTGCGTGGATGCTTGTAACTTAAAGCATAAGTAAGTTAAGGTACCACTGTATATTAAAAACAAACCTCTTGGGATTCATTATGGTAATGGTAATGGTTCTAATTTATTTTTGAGAACGACTCGTGTCGTGGGGTTCTTTTAGGACCGATATAATTGGAGCCAAGCGTGGTTGCCAGGTTTACAATCTTCTTTTTATATTTTTTTTTAAAGTCTCTTCTTTGTCTTTTTGTTCTTCTTTCTCGCTCTCGCCTTGCGGCTCTCCTCTCCAGCTTTTCAGCTCCCCCTCTGCGGTCCCCAACACTGCTAATAAAGAGACAGGTGATTAGATAACTCGTTCCAGCTGAGGTATCCACTCACCTGTCATCTGCTTTCACAGCCGGCTCCTGCCTCCTGGACCACGCCCCTTCCACATGGCTCTCACAGTCAGAGCTTGAGGTTGGAAGCAATACAAGCACTTTTTCTCCTGGTGAAAATTTTCGTAGCTGGGTCCCCTTGTTATACGCGCGCTGCTGACGCTCCTGGGCGCGCAGCAAATTCTCGCGTAACAAGTGCCCCACCGTGTGGAGTTTTGCTCGCATGTCCATGACGTACTGAATTTCATTTTTGCTGGAGCTCGGACCCTCCTCCCAGCTTTCTTTAATTATGTCCAGCACTCCGTATAATAGTTTGAAAGGCGCAAAACCTACGGAGACCTGAGGTACCTCCCGCATTGCAAACATCAGGGGATCCAGCCATTTATCCCAATTTGGTTTGTCCTCGTGCGTAAACTTACGGATCATGGTTTTCAGCGTTTTATTTAATCTCTCCACCAGCCCATCCGTTTGTGGATGGTATACGCTGGTGCGGATGGCCTTAATTCCCAGTAACCCGTATAGTTCCTTTAACGTGCGTGACATAAAGGACGTGCCCTGGTCAGTCAGAATCTCTTTCGGGATTCCGACTTGGGAGATAACCTGAAACAGAGCTTGCGCAACACTCTTGGCAGATATAGAGCGCAGAGGCACTGCTTCGGGATAGCGCGTTGCGTAATCCACCAGGACTAGCACAAGGCGGTATCCCCGTGTGCTCGGGTAGAATGGTCCGATGAGGTCCATCCCAATTCTCTCGAAAGGGACCTCGATGAGCGGTAAATAATGTGCATTTTGATTTTTGTTCATTCAGAGTGGCATTATGGTACTTTTTAGCTCATCTCACTGGATGTTTCCAGGTGTCTCAAATGAGGCGACCAGAATAGATTTGATAGATTTCTGACTGAGTCTCTTTTTTTAATTTTTTTTACGTGTAGCGTACATTTTATTATTTAATCGATAAAGACACACTGAAGGGACTCTGTCTACCTAACACAAAGTGAAATTTACGAGGATAATAATTTTATTGAATTTGTCTGCACACCAAAGACATGCACCTGGGGACAGGTTGATTGGCAACACTAAATTGTCCCTAGTGTGTGAATGTGAGTGTGAATGTTGTCTGTCTATCTGTGTTGGCCCTGTGATGAGGTGGCGACTTGTCCAGGGTGTACCCGCCTTCCTCCCGAATGCAGCTGAGATAGGCTCCAGCACCCCCCGCAACCCCTAAAAGGGACAAGTGGTAGAAAATGGATGGATGGATGGATGTCTGCATTATTTGTAAAGAAGTTTCAGTCCCACTTAATAGGCCAAATGACAACATTACTTTATAGTAAAACATTAGTTTATTTGATGCTCACTAAACTAAGCTCTCTATGAGGTACGGAGTATGTTGATGCAATGTATTGCGTAACAATTGTCATAACAAACATATCTTCACTGCATCTTCACACATTCACTTCTCTGGGTAACCTGTTGTGTTTGTTTTTCCTCAACAGGGCTCTCTATCCAATGAGCGCGACTATGAAAGTGTGGTGATGATGAAGATGAGGCAAGCTGCTGAGCGTCAGCGGCTCATTGATCAAATGCAGAAGGAAGATGAGGAAGACGCTGCCATGTCCTAATGCTATAGGACCTGGCCCGGCTCCGGTCTGCAGCCAGTAAACGTGACATCCGTTTTAAGGTTTTGTTCAGTGTCTCATCAGGCAAATAAATCTTTAACAACCAAAGAACGTTTATCGATTGGTGTGATGTGTTTCTACTTTAGTGAAGAAGTGAAGGTGCTGGTAGGATTCAGAGTTAAGTCATGTGGTCCCAAAGATTACACTCGGAGTGCACGTATGAATTATACTGCATAAAGTCTTAGGCAACCGTATTGTAGTGATGCCTACATAATAGTGTTTGCATAAGCTGGACCACAACCATTTATCGTATTTTTCGGAGTATAAGTCGCTCCGGAGTATAAGTTGCACCGGCCGAAAATGCATAATAAAGAAGGGAAAAAACATATATAAGTCGCACTGGAGTATAAGTCGCATTTTTTGAGGAAATTTATTTGATAAAACCCAACACCAAGAATAGACATTTGAAAGGCAATTTAAAATAAATAAAGAATAGTGAACAACAGGCTGAATAAGTGTACGTTATATGAGGCATAAATAACCAACTGAGAACGTGCCTGGTATGTTAACGTAACATATTATGTTAAGAGTCATTCAAATAACTATAACATATAGAACATGCTATACGTTTACCAAACAATCTGTCACTCCTAATCGCTAAATCCCATGAAATCTTATACGTCTAGTCTCTTACGTGAATGAGCTAAATAATATTATTTGATATTTTACAGTAATGTGTTAATAATTTCACACATAAGTCGCTCCTGAGTATAAGTCGCACCCCCGGCCAAACTATGAAAAAAACTGCGACTTATAGTCCGAAAGATACGGTAGTTTGTTTCAGGTATAACCAAAAAACATTTTTACTGACCCAAGGTGCTTTATTTAATCTATTTGATGTTTTATCCAATTTCTCCTAAAATCAAGTAATTTAGGAGTAACCATTTTTTTAAATATATATGTTGTAGTTAATGCATCACTATGCTATATGAACATTTAAGCATTGGTTATTTATTGACCTTTATAGCTTTGTACAAATACCACAGACAATCATTATTTATATATATCATCATGTCCATCTACTTGTCCATGTACGTCAGTGAAAGCAGCACAGTATGTGCAATGCGACTGTCGAATTCTCCCACACAAATCAGCCGATTTTTGAACACAAGGTAAAATATTTTTGAACATTTTTATGCACTACAGACCATTAAGGCCAGTAGACTCTAGATGCTTTGCATGACTGTTCCTCACATTTTAAAAACTTAATATTAATAATAAGCTTAATATTGTGGCAGCATTGGGTGCTACATGAAGCCGTTTGGGCATCTTTTTTTCGCTATTTCTTTCTTATTGTAATTACATTTATATGCAAAATGTTAAAACTTAAATTACCGGTAGATGGTCACTTTCAGTAAGTAGTGACTGCTTGCAATATTAGTTGTGTTTAACCTATTTATTCTTGTTGTTGTTTATATTTAACTAATTTACTCAGCAAAAAAATACAATACACTGTACATGAATTTTGAATGCAACGGTATGCTTTCTAAACTCATTGGCTACTGAATTAGATACTATTGCACATTTCATAGGGTTCAATGTAAGAATTGCATTTAAATTAGATATTGGCTGACAGAGTCAAAGAGGTATAATAAGACAATATGATTTGATTGTACTTTGCACTAATGTAGAACTTTACTTTGTAACTAAACCACGTTATAAACCGCTCTGTGTGCAGTTCTATAGCTTACACCTACATTACCACTGTAATAATATACATTTTGATAAATGAATAGCTGTGGCAGTGTATCAAGCCCGAATGTTACTAACAGCATATTTATTTTTACATTTAATTTTAATTCAATATGAAAAATTTAAATGACACTGTTTTGATAAATCTCAATAAATACATACGGGATGATTACTTTATTAGCTGGCCTGTGTCCAGAGTTTAAAATACCAATAGAGTGGAAAAACAAGTTGCCTCTATATTTAAGCTAGTATCATAAATATCTGATTTATGACACCAAAAGACTTCCAAAGTTTGCGAAGAAATAGATATGATTAAAATAGTATCAATCTCACAGAGATTCCCGAGCCATTTTGAGGGATAATGAGGAAGCCAGTCACGTGATTACGTGACGTCGCGCTAGAAACCAAAGATCCCTTCCTCATCAACAACAATGCTAATCAAGCAGACTTAGTGAACGCCAATAACGATTACTTTGGGGGAAAAATATGATACAAGACCTTAGATTTTTGAGCCCTAACACAAAGAGGATAAGTAATACGTTTTAGAAAGCCGACTGCTGCCTGAGTGCAGCTTTATTGTGACACTAGTATCCGTATCATTTTTAAGTGCTAAACGTACAAACTGACCATGTTAAACCAGAATAAAACTGCCATGTCTGTGATCATGTTTTGTTTAAGTTATGTCCTGTTTGGTTTTTGGACTCTTTTTAGTACCTGTTTGGTCACCATAGCAACCCATTAGTTCCACCTGTTTCACGTTTGCACTCACGCACCTGTTGCTAATCATGTTCACGACTATTTAAGCAGATAGTTGCCAGGAAGTCAGCGTGGCGACATTACTACTCACGCTACCCTTGTTATTCCTATGATCACGCGATCCATGCCATAGTTCCATGCCAAGTGAGTTTTGTCTATTTTTATGTTACACTAAGTGTTTTCGTTTCATGTCCATAGCTTTTGCCCAAGTGCTAGTTTTTGCTTTCACTAGCCAAGTTTGTACCTCCGCCTTGTGCGCGCTTTTGTTTACACTTTTTTGTTGGTGTTAAAATAAAGATGTCCTTACCTTCACGCCATGTCCGCTCCGAATTCTTTGCAACTCGGGAAAACAAACCCCGCCAAAGTCCACGTCATGACAAAAACAAACACTTACTGTTGTTATAATTCCAATCTCACTGGGATGTCGACGGGACGCTCACATAATTCTATTTAGATTAAGATTAAATCACAATTCTCACTTGCTGCAACGAGCGTCTTTATGTGTATTTTTCGCCACCTCGAAGTTGTGAAAGTCGACCAGTCTGTCAGTCCATGACCATATTTGTCTACTACCAGGTGAGAGATGCATGAATTATAATCTAGAATATACTCTTAGCAAGTTTGAGACAAAGTAAAAGCAGCCGCCGGCATATAGTGTGTCAACAACAGCAGCATAAGATAGCATTAGCTCACTGCTATCAATGTGCCGCTAAAATAGTCTTTCTGCGTTGGCGCTTATAACGACCATATCACTCATATTTGGTTAATTTTCAGGTCACAAAATGTAAGTGGAGTGTTGTTGGCGGTTTCTGGATGTTTTTAGAGAGGGAAATAATGAGCGCAACAGAGGACTCTCGATCTGTTGACTCAAATGTTAGCTATTTATTTACGATTTTGAATGCTTAAAAAGAGCTAAATATTTGTGTTCTTGACCTACATAAGGATTGTGAATGATAAACAGCACATTTCCAGTATGACTAATCTATTTGGTCATAGTGCAGAAACGTTACTCCAGTGACGTAGAGTCAGCGGAAATTACCGAAGGTGTTCGGAATGGAATATTCAAAATGGCTGACTGAATTTGTGGCATTTTGTGACATTTCAAACGATATATTTTTACAAACATAGCAGATTGTAATTACGATTGAATATGATTTAATGGATACAATGAAACACAACTAAGCATATAAAGTCAACTTCTATTTTCCGCTCTCCTGGTACTTTAAGAAAGATGCCCATAACAACCTATTTTTAAAAGGCTGTTTGTTTTGATAAGTACACAAATATTTGTTTTTGTAAGGATAACGAATTTACGCTTTACAAGCAAATATTTTTTATAAATTGTATCTTGGGCTGGAGTTTAACTTTCTTTCAAGTTCTCCCACTTAGAAATCATGGAGGGGTCTGCAATTGTCATGGTAGGTGCATGTCCACTGTATGAGAGATAACCTAAAAAGAAAAAATCCAGAAATCACAATCTATGATTTTTTAACAATTTATTTGTGTGATAAAGCTGAAAATAAGTATTTGAACACCAACATTAATATTTGGTAGAGTAGCTTTTGTTTGCAATTACAGAGGTCAAACGTTTCCTGTAGTTCTTCACCAGGTTTGCACAGACTGCAGGAGGGATTTTCGACCACTCCTCCACACAGATCTTCTCTAGATCAGTCAGGTTTCTGGGCTGTCGCTGAGTAACACAGACTTTCAGCTCCCTCCAAAGATTTTCAATTGGATTAATGTCTGGAGACTGGCTAGGCCACTCCAGAACCTTGATATGGTTCTTATGAAGCCACTTATTGGTTTTCCTGGCTGTGTGCTTTGGGTCATTGTCATGTTGGAAGTTCCAGCCACGACTCATCTTCAATGATCTGACTGAGGGAAGGAGGTTTTTGGCCAAAATCTCACAATACATGGCTGCAGTCATCCTCTCCTTAATACAGTACAGTCGTCCTGTCCCATGAGCAGAAAAACACCCCCAAAGCATGATGCTACCACCCCCATGCTTCACAGTAGGGATGGTGTTCTTGGGATGGTACGCATCATTCTTCTTCCTCCAAACAAGCATAGTGGAATTATGACCAAAAAGGTCAATTTTGGTCTCATCTGTCCACAAAACTTTCTCCCATGACTCCTCTGGATCATCCAAATGGTCATTGGCAAACTTAAGACGGGCCTTAACATGTGCTGGTTTAAACAGGGGAACCTTCCGTGCCATGCATGATTTCAAACCATGACGTCTTAGTGTATTACCAACAGTGACCATGGAAACAGTGGTCCCAGCTCTTTTCAGGTCATTCACCAAGTCCTGCCGTGTAGTTCTGGGCTGATTCCTCACCTTTCTTAGCATCATTGAGACCCCACAAGGTGATATCTTGCATGGGGCTCCACTCCGATTGAGATTGACCGTCATGTTTAGCTTCTTCCATTTTCTAATGATTGCTCCAACTGTGGACCTTTTTTCACCAAGCTGCTTGGCAATTTCTCCGTAGCCCTTTCCATCCTTGTGGAGTTGTACAATTTTGTCTCTGGTGTCTTTGGACAGCTCTTTGCTCTTAGCCATGCTGAATGTTTGGGTCTTACTGATTGTATGGGCTGGACAGGTGTCTTTATGCAGCTAACGACCTCACACAGGTGCATCTGATTCAGGATAATACAGTGGAGTGGAGGAGGACTTTTAAAGGCGGACTAATTCTAGCTGATAGACAGGTGTTCAAATACTTATTTTCAGCTGTATCACACAAATTAATTGTTAAAAAATCATAGATTGTGATTTCTGGATTTTTGTTTTTAGGTTATCTCTCATACAGTGGACATGCACCTACCGTGAAAATTTCAGACCCCTCCATGATTTCTAAGTGGGAGAACTTGCAAAATAGCAGGGTGTTCAAATACTTATTTTCTTCATTATACATGTTTTTCATCAGTGAAAGGCTTAAAATGTCTTATTTGTTACACCCTTTGATCAGTGGCCTAATACATTTTTCCACAAAGAATGACTGGGACGATCCACAATTTTTATGGAATAGATGCACTCATTTCCCCTCAATGTTTCCAATTTGACACCTTTCTCTCATCTGTTTGCTCTATGCATCCATGAACCATTTGGAAGATTTCTCTCCAAATGTGCCAATTCTTTCTCACATAAATACATTTTATGTTGCAATATTACTTTTCTAACTAACTTAACAATGCATGTATTGCAGGTTCTAAATATTTATAAATGAGATAAACAGTATAGAAGTATAGTATAAAAGCACATATCAGGATGATGCGGGAGTAAAATACAGAATGCACAATGATAAAACAAATTCATTAGATTGAAAAAGTGAGTGTCCGGTACATTGCCTATTCTTTCAAATGGTCATAGCACTGATATTTTCCCCTTAATTCTAAATTTAATGGCAAGCTAGCAGTGGCTTTTTCTGCAGAAATTACGTTATTTAAGAGCCACATGGCAGCTTCACAGCATCCAGTGTATCCCTGCCACTCCCATCTCTGTTCTGTGGCTTGGTTACACAATGTCCAGCTGTGGAACGTCGTGATGGTCTGGGATACATCTGCTCCTTCTCTCCTTTTGAAATAGCCCCTCATTACATGGCTTTGTTTATATGTAGGCTTTTTAACAACAGAAGGAAAACAAAAAACAAATAATATGTTCAAATGACAGTAAAGGTTATACAAGTAAAGGAAATTGTTCTGTAGCTGGTGCTGCATGCGAAACCGGATGCCAGAATGAGCTTGTTGACTCATTATTTATTGTTAACAATTCTCAACACAACCTTGACATCTGCCAGGCATCTTCTTTCTTTATGACCTATGATCACGCTAGATCGGCTGAAGATGTCAGTCGATGCCAGTTTTGGCAATAAGTGATTGATTGATTGATTGATTGAGACTTTTATTAGTAGGTTGCACAGTGAATTACATATTCCGTAAAATTGACCACTAAATGGTAACACCCGAATAAGTTTTTCAACTTGTTTAAGTCGGGGTCCACTTAAATTGATTCATGATACAGATACATACTATCATATATACTATCATCATAATACAGTCATCACACAAGATAATCATCAGGGTATATACATTTAATTATTTACATTATTTACAATTCGGGGTGTGGGGGGAGGGGGGGGTAGGTTTGGTTGTTATCATCAGTCATCAACAATTGAGAACAGAGAAATGGATATTGGAACAGTGTAGGTCTGACTTGGTAGAATATGTACAGCAAGTAGTGGACGTAGAGAGAGAGAGAGAGAGAGATCAGAAGGCATAAGAAAAGTATCTACATTTGATTGTTTACATTTGATTATTAACAATCCGGGGAGGGTGTTAGTTTAGAGTTGAAGTTGCCTGGAGGTGTACTTTTATTGCGGTTTTGAAGGAGGGTAGAGATGCCCTTTCTTTTATACCTGTTGGGAGCGCATTCCACATTGATGTGGCATAGAAAGAGAATGAGTTAAGACCTTTGTTAGATCGGAATCTGGGTTTAACGTGGTTAGTGGAGCTCCCCCTGGTGTTGTGATTATGGCGGTCATTTACGTTAAGGAAGTAGTTTGACATGTACTTCGGTATCAGGGAGGTGTAGCAGATTTTATAGACTAGGCTCAGTGCAAGTTGTTTTACTCTGTCCTCCACCCTGAGCCAGCCCACTTTGGAGAAGTGGGTAGGAGTGAGGTGGGATCTGGGGTGGAGGTCTAGAAGTAATCTGACTAGCTTGTTCTGGGATGTTTGAGTTTAGATTTGAGGGTTTTGGAGGTACTAGGGTACCAGGAGGTGCAAGGGTAATCGAAAAAGGGTTGAACGAGAGTTCCTGCTAGAATCCTCATGGTGCTTTTGTTGACCAGAGAGGAGATTCTATAGAGAAATCTCGTTCGTTGGTTGACCTTTTTAATTACCTTGGTTGCCATTTTATCACAGGAAAGATTAGCCTCTAGAATGGAACCTAGGTAGGTGACCTTATATTTCCTGGTGATAACAATGTCACCCACTTTTATAGTGAAGTCATTGACTTTCTTAAGGTTGATGTGGGACCCAAACAGGATGGATTCCGTTTTACCCAAGTGTATGGATAGCTTGTTGTCAGCAAGCCAGGTGCAAGTTCTACAGAGTTCAGCACTGAGGATATTCTCCACCTGTGACTTGTCCTTGTCTGATACCAGCAGGGCCGAGTCATCCGCAAACAAGAACAATTCACAGTCGCATGCCAATGACAAGTCGTTTATGTATACTAGGAACAGTAAAGGCCCCAATATACTGCCTTGGGGGACTCCACAGCTCACTGAGAGGGGGGGGGGGCTACGGTGCCGTTCACCTCTACCACCTGTTCCCTCCCCTCCAAGTAAGATTGCATCCAGCTCGATAAGGTTTTGTCAAATCCGATTGCTCTGAGCTTATCCAACAGTATAGCGTGGTCAACGGTGTCAAAGGCCTTCTGAAGGTCCAGCATGACCATGCCGCAGTATTTGCCCGCGTCCACCTCATGTTTGATGCACCGTTGTGCGTTTTTTAACTTTGTATTCTTGTTGGATGCTACAGTCCTGCAGTGAGATACACTATAGGTTGGGAACGGGAAGTACAGTGGAACATGACGGTGCTGCTGTCTTTCATGTAGTCCTTGTGGCTTTAATTGCTGACTGGTGCCTCAACATCCAGCTATTGGAGCTGAAAGGTGTCAAGTGCACTTTTTGGGGGGGATTTTGTCTGTCACTCACAATCCTTATGTGAGACAAAAACACAGTGTGCAGTCTAATTTGTAAAATACGGTTAGCATTAGACGGCTAACAATGTAGCTAATGGAAGTCATTTAGTCTGCCTATGAAGCCCTTTAAAAAACCTGCCAAAAATACTCCCATTTTTAGTAACAGCACCTTGATCACTGAGGTAATGTAGCGACTACAGCTCTAAACCTACTGCTGCTGCATCGCCTCTGAGTTAGTAAAAGATTGTGCGAGATTATAAATCAGGGGTGTCAAACTCAAATACAGAGTGGGCCAAAATTTAAAACTGAGCAAAGCCGCGGGCCAAGGTTGAACAAATTAACATTTAACGTACTCTACGAGCTATCGTCACGTCCGCTTTTCATCCATTCTAACATCGTTCAGACCCAGTCACAAGAAATGTGCGGCTACTGTACGCACACACGATCGAATGCAACGCATACTTCATCAACAGCGATACAGGTTACACTGAAGGTGCCAGTATAAAAAACTTTAACACTGCTAGAAATATACGCCACACTGTGAATCCACACCAAACAAGAATGACAAACACATTTTGGGAGAACATCCGCACCGAAACACAACATAAACACAACAGAACAAATACCCAGAATCCTTTGCAGCACTAACTCTTCCGGGACGCTACCACACACACACACACCTTGTAGCGTCCCGGAAGAGTTAGTGCTGCAAAGGGTTCTGGTTTGGTGTGGATTCACAGTGTGGCGTATATTTCTAACAGTGTTAAAGTTTTTTTATTCGGCTACCCTCAGTGTAACCTGTATCGCTGTTGATGAAGTATGCATTGCATCCTAATGTGTGTGTGTGCAGAAGCCACACATGTTATGTGACTGGGCCAGCACTTGGCTGGCTGGCTGGCTGGCTGGCTGGCTGGCGTTTGGAAGACTCCCAGGAGGATCGGCGGGCCAGCTTTAGTGTTAATTTGATATCGCCTCAAGAGCCGAGTGAAATTACACGGCGGGCCAAATTTGGCCCGCGGGCCAGAGTTTGACACCCATGTTATAAATAATGCCTCACACTTGTATATTAGAAGGTTGTGGCCATAGGATTGAGGAGTTGGTCAACTTTGAAAATGATCTTAGACCCGAGACATGCAAGACGCTCGTTTGCTCTCAGCATTTTTTACCTAAAGAGTGAGGATAATGATTATTTCATCCAAACGGGGAACCCAAGTTTTGTGCTGAAAGATACAAACATCCCATCAGTCAGCATCCCAGGGAGAATGGACATTGTACAGTAAGTGATTGTTTTTTAATGTTCGTAATTTGTATTTCTTGGTTAGCACTTAGCAACGCTGCTACACGATGCTTAGTGTTTCACTAGAGCTGGATCTGCTTCGCACCCAGGTTCTAAAACTTATAGTTCATACTCTGTAGATTCAGGTGCAAAAATACCAGGTTCTAGATCATCATTTGTCCCAAAGTAGTCGTGGTCTCATATTAAATATACCATGATTAGTGGAAGTTGTAATTGTTGAAAGAAATAGCGAACGTGGCGCTGCACTCTGTGAAATCAAAGCACTAAAAAATGAAAGGTCCAACAATGCTAAAAATTACCAAAATACGGTAATTTGAACATGTTATTTTGATTGTGCCAATTACTACAGTACATATATGATTACTGTATGCATATACAATGTTGATGGATGTTCTTAGAGGGCTTTATAGGCAGAAGAGATTGAATCCTCATTAGTTTAATTGTTAGCCACCTCTTGCTAGCCGTTATTTATGATTTAGAATGCACAAAAAAAGAGGGATATATGTTTACTTGTCTCACTTAGGGATTGTGAATGATAGGCAGAATTAAAAGAATGTGCAGTTTCCCTTTAAGGCCATATGGTGTAAATAGCCAATCAAATAACTTAAGTGACTTACCTTGACAACAAAATGGGATACCATGAACATTACAGGACAAGTACTAGATTTTCTGGGGTTGGACGCATCAGATTTAATTATTTTGGACATAATTTGTGTTCCTATTCCAGCATGACTGTGCCCCTGCTGCACAAAGCATGGTTCACTGGTTCAAATATCTTGTACAAATTACTACCGGTATATTAAGCACACTATTAGTTTACATGTATACATACATACACCTCCCGCCACCTGAACAGTTTTTTCCCCTCGGCCCTCAGGCACATGAACAATAACAAGATCTGATAGCTCAGTTACAGCTCTTTTTATTACCAAATCTGTGTTATATGTGTTTTATGTTGCACGATTGCACCACGAAAAAATTCCTAGTTTGTGAACCCGTTCTCAAACAATGGCAACAAAAACTATTCTGATTCTGATTCTGATTAATATAATTAGCAAAAAATCATTTGTAAACATTGTTGCAGACACAAACTTATCAACACACCTGTTTGTAGCATTTTTGTATTCAATTACACATGGACAGGAAAGCACATCATATCTCCTTGTGAAGACACCACACTAGCGTCTGCCCCACCCCCGTCATTGTCCGCACACGGTAGCCAATTTTCTCCAGCTTGTCCAACACCAGGCGAGGAGGCTCGTCCACATGGTACTCTGAACTAAATGAGATAAACACAAGAGTTACTATCTACTGTCCACAGATGTGTCTTTCAGGTTCTGACTGACTGGTGTTAACTGTTCTGCTGTTTGTTCACATCCCTCCACACCTTCATGCAGTTCCCGGCAGCGTTTGAATCTTGTTGCCAATGACAACACCTCCCTGGTCTGTTTACCATCACCACGCCGACCGGCTTATTCAAAACGTGCAAAGCAGCCCCTCTATCCGCACAGGAGGTCTTATGCTTCCATGTGTTTTTTCTCTAATGACAGTATGGACATGTTTATTTCCAAAATGAAGGCAACACTATTTTGCACATATGGAAATGAGGCATTGTGTGAGCACATTTACAGAACCCCTGGGAGCAAAGAAGATTGCAGCTTCGGATATAAGCTATTACAATTTATTGTCCCTGAGTTGGATGATGCATCCTCCAAATATAATTACATCAGGATGTATACGTGTCATCTTGTGCAGTGAAGGTTACAGTGCCCAGACGATTAGCTGCTGCAGGTGCTTTTTAATGTCTATCTGCGACCATGGCAAAGCACTAAAAAGTACTCACAAGTTGTTTCCCAGCATGGTTGTTTTTCGTGCTCCCAAGTAATTCATGACAGCTGGATCTGAATGCTCATCTCCTACATTGGTTGGCCCGTTCTCCTGAAAGACAACACATGCTTATTTAATTCATGTTTGTTAACAGTGGTCATCTGGCGCGGTCAGTCTACCGCTCTAGCCAGCAGATAAAAGCCCAGGCTTCCTCTAAACCTCATACTTATCTGGGTCATGGCATCAATGGATAGTGGTCATCCCATGCGTTCCAGCCCTGCACATGCCCAAGCCCCAACTTGTGTTCCCCCTACCCTACCAACTGAGCATATCGTAGCTAAAAGCTACCATGCAGCCTACAGACCAGCACAGCTTGTCTGTAGGCTGCAGTCATTGGGAAAGGAGGGTTACCTAAAAGAACCCATAGGGTCCAGATTACTCAAATTGAACAAACACGTTTTCTTTGGGTAATTTTTTACTTTTGAAAATTAATCTGGCAGTCATTTCCCATTATATATTTTAGTTTTTGAGTAATCAGTAGATACAGTAACTAACTAACTGTATTTGTAACTTGGTGTGACGTCATCCACAGAAGTGGATGTCTCCAGGAGCCCACTTCCCAGCATAGACATTGTGGTTAAAGGCATATACAACTATTATTTTCCATCCATCCATCCATTTTCTACCGCTTGTCCCTTTTTGGGGTCGCGGGGGGTGCTGGAGCCTATCTCAGCTGCATTCGGGCGGATTATTTTGATCATTTAATTGCAAATTTTTTGACACCATGGTACATGATTACTTTTAAACTGATATGGTTGAAGGCCTACTGAAATGCGATTTTCTTATTTAAACGGGGATAGCAGGTCCATTCTATGTGTCATACTTGATCATTTCGCGATATAGCCATATTTTTGCTGAAAGGATTTAGTAGAGAACATCGACGATAAAGTTCGCAACTTTTGGTCGCTGATAAAAAAGCCTTGCCTGTACCGGAAGTAGCAGACGAGTAGTGTGACGTCACAGGTTGTGGAGCTCCTCACATCTGCACATTGTTTACAATCATGGCCACCAGCAGCGAGAGCGATTCGGACCGAGAAAGCGACGATTTCCCCATTAATTTGAGCGAGGATGAAAGATTTGTGGATGAGGAAAGTGAGAGTGAAGGACTAGAGGGCAGTGGGAGCGATTCAGATAGGGAAGATGCTGTGAGAGGCGGGTGAGACCTGATATTCAGCTGGGAATGACTAAAACAGTAAATAAACACAAGACATATATATACTCTATTAGCCACAACACAACCAGGCTTATATTTAATATGCCACAAATTAATCCCGCATAACAAACACCTCCCCCCTCCCGTCCATATAACCCGCCAATACAACTCAAACACCTGCACAACACACTCAATCCCACAGCCCAAAGTACCGTTCACCTCCCCAAAGTTCATATAGCACATATATTTCCCCAAAGTTACGTACGTGACATGCACATAGCGGCACGCACGTACGGGCAAGCGATCAAATGTTTGGAAGCCGCAGCTGAATGCGTACTCACGGTACCGTGTCTGCGTATCCAACTCAAAGTCCTCCCGGTAAAAGTCTCTGTTGTCCCAGTTCTCCACAGGCCAATGATAAAGCTTGACTGTGATCTTTCGGGAATGTAAACAATGAAACACCGGCTGTGTTTGTGTTGCTGCAGCCGCCCGCAATACACCGCTTCCCACCTACAGCTTTCTTCTTTGCTGTCTCCATTGTTCATTGAACAAATTGCAAATGATTCACCAACACAGATATCCAGAATACTGTGGAATTTTGCGATGAAAACAGACGACTTAATAGCTGGCCACCATGCTGTCCCAAAATGTCCTCTACAATCCGTGACGTCACGCGCAGGCGTCATATACCGAGACGTTTTCAGCAGGATATTTCGCGCAAAATTTAAAATTGCACTTTAGTAAGCTAACCCGCCCGTATTGGCATGTGTTGCAATGTTAAGATTTCATCATTGATATATAAACTATCAGACTGCGTGGTCGGTAGTAGTGGGTTTCAGTAGGCCTTTAACATTATGAACAAAAAATAAATATAAGTAGACCAGTGTTCTCAAACTCTTTTCAACAAGAACCACCTTAGATAAAACTTGGCCCTCCAAGTACCATCATAATGAACCTACAGTATTCATTAAAAACAAGGCAGCGGTTTTTTTGAACAAGTATATTTAATATTTTTGGACACTGTAACATTACACACTGTTTGAACAGTTACACTGTTTGAATATAAAAAAATAAAACATTGTACTTTAATCAAGTGATTCTTTGGTATACAACTAGACCGAGCCCGATTACAAAGGTTTGAGAATCACTGATATAGACACAATATCCTGTTTCCTTATCTCCAGTTTGTTAAGCTTATGACATTTTTAAATATGTTTGATTCTTTTTCAAACTTTCCATGCCCCTGTGTGTTCCAACCCTTGTAAATCTGAGAAAATGTGACTTTCTCTTGAAGACAAATAAAGTATCTATCTATGTTCTTTTGGCATATTGTGGGATCTGAGCCGAGGATGTCGTTGTGGCTTGTGCAGCCCTTTGAGACACGTGTGATTAAGGACTATATAAATAAACTTTGATTGATTGATAGATATTCTGAAGCGCAATTCAGCTTAACTCAAGGTACGATTCCAGCAATAAAACATCAGTAGAAGAGGACGTGAAATAGCATTAAGCTTCATAATGCAGCCACTGGTGTGTATGCTCCAAGCCAAAGAGGAACCGCAAAATATTGGTTAAACCACCGCATCCACAGAGACGATAAAGCTTCATTACTCATGCCAATGCTATGTCTGTCCAACTGTGGAACCACAAAGTCCCGGTGACACCCAGTTAAAAAGTGGCGAAAACTTGTACAACACAATGTAGAGAATATGTTTTTGCAAATTCTGACTTAAATCATTCTTCCCTCAAGGGTATTTTGCTAATTTCTTCAAAGTCTGCACAAAAATAACACGATTTCAGGATTAGGATGCTAACGAAACACACACTACGCAGTATAAATTCAGTCCAGTCTTTTGTAGGTGACGTCAGCAGGCTGATGATGCAGGCCCACCCACATTTTTGAGCTGAAAGTGAGCGTTCCAAAATGTGATGAAACTCACCAGAAGACATGCCTAAAATCACTGTGTCAATTTTGGGGGACATTTCACCTGTAGACATCACTTTTCGGTCCTGAACTATGAAGTGAGTACCAATGTTGTCAGCATTAGCGGGGTCCTTTAATGTTGTAGCGCACAACAAAGCTACATTGCATCTGTTGCATTTTCTGTTTTGCATGTTAGGTGGCGACTTGTCCAGGGTGTACCCCGCCTTCCGCCCGAATGCAGCTGAGATAGGCTCCAGCGACCACCCCGCGACCCCGAGAGGGACAAACGGTAGAAAATGGATGGATGGATGGATGTTAGTTACTCATAAAGCTTCCACAACTCTGTTTGAAAGTTAAGTTAAGCAGTGCTAGCCACTGAGCTAAAAACCACGGGCTGTCCAGCACAGATCTTAACGCGTTAGGAAGTGAGGTTGGCACAAAGTGTCAGGGGCGGTATGGCATAGTGCAGGGGTGTCAAACTCAAATACAGAGTGGGCCAAAATTTAAAACTGAACAAAGCCGCGGGCCAAGGTTGAACAAATGAACCCTTTAATAGGGACCCAAACAAGTTTTGCATTGAATATTGGACAAGCAAGGCTTATATAACTTTATAGTGCCATGCAAAACCGGGTTTCAAATAATAATAATAATAATTAAAAAATATCAATGACATATCAAATAAAATTTAAATAAAAATGTAATGCCTCTTTTCTATTTGCAGCCTTCTGAGGTAAATATCAACATTAACTTTTTCCACAGGCTAATAAATTTGAAAATCAAATAACAATGAATAAACCAACCATTCAGGACTTTAAACTGCTCAGTTTGCAAAACACTGATCTAATCTGATGTGCCCAAGACAGATACCTGGCATCTTTTCTTGGATGCTAGTTCATTAATGTCGGGGCTCAGGCTTTGAGCTGAGGCATCTTTCATTATCGACGAAGTTGTTCATCAGTCATTATATCTCGTGGTCCACCCGGACCACAGTCTTGAGGGCGTGTTTTAAAGGCACTGCGTTTATCGTCCTTCACGAGCTGTCGTCACGTCTGCTTTTCATCCATTCCAACAACGTGCCGGCACGATCACAAAACATGTGCAACTTCAGCACGCACACACACGTAAATACAAGGCATACTTGGCCAACAGCGATACAGGTTACACTGACGGCGCCCGTACAAATAACTTTAACATTGTTAGAAATATGCGCCACACTGTGAATCCACACCAAACAAGAATGACAAACACATTTCGGGAGAACATCCGCACCGTAACACAACATAAACACAACAAAACAAATACCCAGAATCCCATGCAGCCCTAACTCTTCCGGACTGCAATATACACCCCCCCCCCCCCCCCCCAGTTAGGACTGCATGGGATTCTGGGTATTTGTTCTGTTGTGTTTATGTTGTGTTGGGGTGCGGATGTTCTCCCGAAATGTGTTTGTCATTCTTGTTTGGTGTGGATTCACAGTGTGGCGCATATTTCTAACAGTGTTAAAGTTATTTATACGGGCACTGTCAGTGTAACCTGTATCGCTGTTGGCCAAGTATGCATTGCATTCACGTGTGTGTGCTGAAGCCGCACATATTATGTGACTGGGCCAGCATTCGCTGGACTGGGTGAAAAGAGTGACGATTTTTGGGAGGGGCACTGAAAATTGAGAGTCTCCCAGGAGGGTTGGCAAGTATGAGAATTAGCGGTGAATGAGGTGTTACCGCGGCACCGCCGCTGAATATAATCGGCGGGCCAGCTCTAGTGTTGATTTGATATCGCCTCAAGGGCCAAGTGAAATTACACGGCGGGCCAAATTTGGCCTGAGGGCCAGAGTTTGACACCCATGGCGTAGTGGGTATAGCGGCTGTGCCAGAAACCTGAGGGTTGCAGGTCCGCTCACACTGGTGAATGAATGATGAATGAATGATAGGTGGTGGTCGGAGAGGCCGTAGGCGCAAACTGGCAGCCTCGCTTCCGTCAGTCTACCCCAGGGCTACGAATGTAGCTTACCGCCTTCCGGTTGTGAATGAATGATGGGTTCCCACTTCTCTGTGAGCGCTTTGAGTATCTAATAATAGAAAAGTGCGATACAAAATCTAATCCATTATTATTATTACTAAAGTACCGTCCCACAGCCACACTAACTGCCATATGTTACACTACTCAAATTTGGTTTCACCTGCAGGCATCTGGCAGGTGCATATCCTAATCCTCAAATAAGTAGACTGCCTATAAATAGATGATCCAAGTATTAGAGGCAATTATGTCGATTGAATTGCATTGCGTTAACAAAAGAAACACGGGATAATACAATTTATTTACTGTATTAGCTTTTAATTCCAATGACTTATGATAGTGTGCTTATAACTCTGCAGTATTGTTCAAGTATACACTGATAAATAATCAATGTTGCACAATCCATCCAAGAGAAAGTGCAACTTTTGTTTATCAATAGCCCAGTGGATAATCTTGTTTTTTTTTTTTGCACATTTTCACTCGTTTTTGATTTTCTACATGCAAATTGCAAGCCCTTGCATTGATAAAACATAGTGAATAGCACTGTTGCAATGCCACACAATGAAGTGGACCTGCAGCTCCACCCTCCCTGACAAAGCACAACACCAGACATAAGCAGCCATATTTACGCACCAGTCTGATCTGCGTGCTGACGAGCATGTAAGGCATGTCTTCTTCCTGTGTGGAGTCACCGCTATTCCCCAGAGGAACGTTCCTTCTCCGACGCGACAGTCCTTTTGCACGTTGCGCTTTTGCTGACAGCTCTTTGTAGAATGCGGAAACACCCACCGCAGTGGACCAATCACAGCGCGCCTCTCATCCACCATACTGTCATCCAAAAGAGAAATGATGGCTATTTGTTTTTTTTTCAAAACAACACAAATTTAAAACAAGTTTCTCTTGTCATTATTATTCTTGTTTTAGCGCTATTTACATTTCACATTTTAAGATGTAGTATTGAAAAAAATAAAAAAATAAAATCAATGTTTTGATTGACATTAGATTTGTCATTCTACTCTGTTGTGGTTTGCAGTGGTGAGCAAACATGCATTATGAGAGCTCTTTCTAATATTTAAATTTTGAATATCAAAACCTCGTGTGGTTTCATGCATTTCACTGCTGCAAGTGCAAACTAATAAACACAGTCATAAGAATACTGTGAAGTATTTTTTGAATTATTAAAATCTCATCAGATAGTGCAGGTGCACCTACGGTTTCTGATACTGAAGTACTATTTGTACTTGGAGTGATAAAACTGCAGAGGGAGAAAAACAATTGAACAGGAAACGGGGTTAGGTCATAAAATTAAGACTTCCTCATGTGAGTAATTTGAGTGGATAAACCCTGCTAATTAGTCTCCTTTTCTAATCACTTTAATGTGAATACATTTTGCCTACGTTATTGCCCATGTTGCAGTGACGTGGAGTCAGGGGAGGCAGGTGAGGCGGGGCCTCACGTGCCATCATGGAAAGAAAAAAAATGTAAAAAGAAAAAATAAGAATTAAATTGTTATATGTATCCAGTGATTATACTATAAAGTTATTTTCCATTTAACTTCACCAGTTTTAGATTATTTTTTATTCAAAATCGCAGAATTTTCACATTTGCAGTTCAAATACTGAGAAGAGACTTGCGTGAGTCAGCAGCCAGTTGAGGCACGTCACTGAGTTGAGCCTCACCATGGATTGCGCAATGACTCGGCTAACTGCTGGCCTGCTGTGCAGTGAGACCGTATTGCTATATGAATTATATTATACATTTAGTTTAGTTAGCTGAGGTATATAATGTACAGTGTATTTTGTCAACAACTGTATGTGTGTAACGTATTTCTTGTGCTGAGCAATCATAAAACTGCTGCGAAGACACACTGTGTGAGGCTCGCAGTAATCCCGCCTCCTGGTGGTAGAGGGCGGTAGTGATCCCAGGGAGCATTTTTGCGACTACTCGGCTGCAGAAAAAGTGACAACAAGCAGCAACAGTTAGCAGCGATCTTTTATTTTTTCCTCTCGCCTGGACTATTAACATGGAGGATTACATATATAAAATAAAAAAGTTTTCTAAACTGGACTTTCAATCGAAGCAGGAGGTAATACTTAAAGGAAGATCTCCATCAAGACAGAGAGACTTTTAAAACTGAAGAAAGATAAGGAAGATTTCTATAAACAAGTTATTGATGCTTTTGCGCATGGACTTCATTTATAAGTAAATGTAAGACCATAATAACGTTTTTTTTTTATTAAATGTGATTTTTTGTGTGCTACAGTTTGTATGTGTAAAGTTAAAGTTAAGTTAAAGTACCAATGATTGTCACACACACTAGGTGTGGTGAAATTTGTCCTCTGCATTTGACCCATCCCCTTGATCACCCCCTGGGAGGTGAGGGGAGCAGTGGGCAGCAGCGGCGCTGCGCCCGGAAATCATTTTTGGTGATTTAACCCCCAATTCCAACCCTTCATGCTGAGTGCCAAGTAGGGAAGAATGCTGGTATGAGCTTTTAAACATAACCCGTTAACTGCTGCCAATCAAATGGTGAATAGGATACTCTTTAGGGTTCATATGTTTATAAATCTGACTGTGATGGCCTCACCAGCCATGAACCTCACCGCACGTCACTGCCATGTTGTATGTTTGCATCTTTGTTATCTTACACTGAGCTGTAATATCCTCCTCAGAGTTGGATTAATTTCCTCCATGGAGCTGGATCTGTCCGGACGGGAGGAAATGAAAGGCCGGACAAACAACCCAAGCAGGTAATAAATAACATCAACAATAAGAGTTGATCGACCAATGCACCCTGATCTATTTGTGTTGTTGTGACAGAGAAAAGCTATTTGAACCATAATCATTGTTACAACTGGCACACCCCTGAGCAAACCAGATGGTCTTACTCATCAGTTTGATTCTATTTGATCAGTTTTTCAGTCACATATTATGCAGCTCGTCCCTACAGCATACACTGGTTAAATTATGTTTACTGTTGAGAACATTAGAAGTAACAATGTGATGAAAGCATTAACAGACTGCAATTTGAATCCTCTTCAGTCCCTCACACAGGTGTTCTCTGTGTGTGGCTGAGAAGATTGCCGCCTACTGGCTATCATGATCATTGTCATCCACAATATTGCTTCTACTGAAGTCTGAATTAGTAAACTACAGCATGTTCAGTGGATTTTGAAATTGATAATCCATCCATCCATTTTCTACGGCTTGTCCATTTTGGGATCGCGAGGGGTGCTGATATTCTACCTAAATCATTTGGGGTTCTTATGGGGGAAAAACAAGATTGAAAACATTAAAGGCCTACTGAACCCCACTACTACTGACCACGCAGTCTGATATTTTTTATATCAATGATGAAATCTTAACCTTGCAACACATGCCAATACGGCCGGGTTAGCTTACTAAAGTGCAATTTTAAATTTTGCGCGAAATATCCTGCTGAAAACGTCTCGGTATGATGACGCCTGCGCGTGACGTCACGGATTGTAGAGGACATTTTGGGACAGCATGGTGGCCAGCTATTAAGTCGTCTGTTTTCATCGCAAAATTCCACAGTATTCTGGACATCTGCGTTGGTGAATCTTTTGCAATTTGTTCAATGAACAATGGAGACAGCAAAGAAGAAAGCTGTAGGTGGGAAGCGGTGTATTGCGGCAGGTGTTGTGCCGGATAACGCACCCCG
Source organism: Nerophis lumbriciformis (assembly GCF_033978685.3). Classification (NCBI taxonomy): domain Eukaryota; kingdom Metazoa; phylum Chordata; class Actinopteri; order Syngnathiformes; family Syngnathidae; genus Nerophis; species Nerophis lumbriciformis. The sequence continues at coordinate 32,993,940 of NC_084555.2, forward strand.
CCGTAGAATGCACCCCCTGACTGTTGTGCCGGATAACACAGCCGGTGTTTCATTGTTTACATTCCCGAAAGATGACAGTCAAGCTTTACCATTGGCCTGTGGAGAACTGGGACAACAGAGACTCTTATCAGGAGGACTTTGAGTTGGATATGCAGACGCGGTACCGTGAGTACGCATGCAGCTGCGGCTTCCAAGCATTTGATCGCTTGCCCGTACGTGCGTGCCGCTATGTGCATGTCACGTACGTAACTTTGGGGACTTTGGGGAAATATATGTGCTGTATGAACTTTGGGGAAGTGAACGGTACTTAGGGCTGTGGGATTGAGTGTGTTGTGCAGGTGTTTGAGTTGTATTGGCGGGAGGAGGGAGGTGTTTGTTATGCGGGATTAATTTGTGGCATATTAAATATAAGCCTGGTTGTGTTGTGGCTAATAGAGTATATATATGTCTTGTGTTTATTTACTGTTTTAGTCATTCCCAGCTGAATATCAGGTCCCACCCGCCTCTCACAGCATCTTCCCTATCTGAATCTCTAGTCCTTCACTCTCACTTTCCTCATCCACAAATCTTTCATCCTCGCTCAAATTAATGGGGAAATCGTCGCTTTCTCGGTCCGAATCGCTCTCGCTGCTGGTGGCCATGATTGTAAACAATGTGCAGATGTGAGGAGCTCCACAACCTGTGACGTCACGTTACTCGTCTGCTACTTCTGGTACAGGCAAGGCTTTTTTTATCAGCGACCAAAAGGGAACTTTATCGTCGATGTTCTCTACTAAATCCTTTCAGCAAAAATATGGCAATATCGCGAAATTATCAAGTATGACACATAGAATGGACCTGCTATCCCCGCTTAAATAAGAAAATCGCATTTCAGTAGGCCTTTAAAGAGGCCTTACCTTTGCTATAGGAACCCCTATGTAAACATGCTCCTCTTCCTGTACTCTCACTGCGTTGGCTCATCTGCTGCTGGTTGTTGGGGCCAACGGTCACCTGCTCTGTGACCTCTGATGACATCCCTGCTGCTTCCACAGGAAGCCGTGTGAGCTTTTTGAAGAGGCCTATAACGTCTTAGCAGTTGTGTTAATAACAGTATATTGTTATTGCGGCTCCATCTGGTTTAAAAACTACATCTGGGACACAACAACAGTGTCACCAGGAAGTGAGTAATGTAAGAACACGTGGAGTTTGATTTACAGGAAATTCCATAATAACAATTACCGTATTTTTCGGACTATAAGTCGCAGTTTTTTTCATAGTTTGGCCGGGGGTGCGACTTATACTCAGGAGCGACTTATGTGTGAAATTATTAACACATTACCATAAAATATCAAATAATATTATTTAGCTCATTCACATAAGAGACTAGACGTATAAGATTTCATGGGATTTAGCGATTTGGAGTGACTGATTGTTTGGTAAACAAATAGCATGTTCTATATGTTATAGTTATTTGAATGACTCTTACCATAATATGTTACGTTAACATACCAGGCACGTTCTCAGTTGGTTATTTATGCCTCATATAACGTACACTTATTCAGCCTGTTGTTCACTATTCTTTATTTAGTTTAAATTGCCTTTCAAATGTATATTCTTGGTGTTGGGTTTTATCAAATGCATTTCCCCAAAAATGCGACTTATACTTCAGCGCGACTTATATATGTTTTTTTCCTACTTTATTAATAAGCATTTTCAGCCGGTGCGACTTATATTCCGAAAAATACGGTATTAATCAATCAATTAACTTAGTAGGATATGTTTTAATTGGTTATTGAGATTATGCCATGAATGCTGACTTATTTTTGGGGTGGCACATGGGCGAGTGAAGACATTTTGGTAAGGATCCAGATAAAGGTTCAGAGAAATATGTAAGGCATTCAGTGCACTTCCAAATTGTATGGTTGGGACTCCAAACCATACAACAACGAGTCTTTGCTAATTTACTTCCAGTTATTTAATCAAAGGAGACACTTAGCTAGTTGTACCGTGCTTCCGCCCAATTTACACTCAAGGCACGGGACATTTCCCAGCAGGTACAAGACATTGATACAACGTTGATTATACATACTTTAAAACTGACTTTGAAACAACGTTGCAAAATAGTTGTATTTGTAAATTGAGACAACGTTGGTGTCTAGCGTTGGATCCACGTTGTTGGTTAAATAATTATTGTAGCGACCTTCTGGTGTTAATGTTTATGTTCACGTATGTTACCATGAATTGATTTACTTGGACCCCGACTTAAACAAGTTGAAAAACTTATTCGGGTGTTACCATTTAGTGGTCAATTGTACGGAATGTGTACTATACTGTGCAATCTACTAATAAAAGCTTCAATCAATCAATCAATCAATCAATCAATCAATCAATCAATCAATCAAGCAAACGTGTTATTGATGTTCAAAGTTCCCTATTTTCTTGAACATATGGTGCCTGAAAGATCATTGACAGGCAATCAAAGTTTTCAATGAATCCAAGTTTACTTATACAGCCCTTAATCACAATTGTTTTAAAGGGCTGCACAAGCCACAACAACATCCTCAGCTCAGATCCCACATCAGGGCAAGAAAAAAACTCAACTCAATGGGAACCACGAGAAACCTTGGAAGGGACCGCAGATGTGGGCCCCCCGGGTGACCGGTGCAATGGATGCCCAGTGGATACGGTTAATAATGTGAGAGTCCATAGTGGAGCCAGCAGGGGGCTGATCTGTGGTCACCTGATAGCCTCTCCCCACACAGGAGAGCAGCGCAGAGCAGAATGAGGAAGTGTTGTGTGTGTGAGACATAAAGATGTAGACAGAAGATTGGCAATGAAAGGTAAAAAGTGTGTTGTACTTTGTGTGACTTCCACTGGATGCAACAACAACACAATCAGTAATTATTTTTAGTGTGCACCGAGATATTAAGTACACAATATCAGTTTGCATGCAAATGTTCAATCCCGGTTGCTTTATTTTATACAATAATTTGTGCATTTCAAGCACAAAGTCTGCTCTCATGTACTCAGGGACCCTCCTCGGAAAAAGTTGACCAATTACAGCTCTGCGGTCCATGTCACCGCTCAATCAATCAGTCAATCAGACTCCAAGGTAGGATATTTGGGAGGTGTACGTCAGGGTCTGCAGGGTACGCAGGGGGAGGAGCAAGACGGCGTCATGTAAGCGAGTTACGTGACGCCAGACACCAGAGTATATACCATGGTAAATACTTTTGTCCACATAGTGGATACTTGTTTTCCAGGACTACCAATTTAACTTCAGAGCAAATGTTCTTAATGAAACAAACTGTTTCATTATGCCAAATATGTCCTGCTTTGCTTCAGACATCCCATTCCAAAATACACACACTGCGCCCCATTCAGCAACCGTTCTTAAGAACAAATTTTGTTCTTAGGCCCACTTACGAAGTTTTTTAGGAGTTCCCTTACTTCTATCGTCTAATGTTAAATTAATATCATATACATATATATATGGGCAGCACGGTGGAAGAGGGGTTTAGTGCATCTGCCTCACAATACGAAGGTCCTGAGTAGTCTTGGGTTCAATCCCGGGCTCGGGATCTTTCTGTGTGGAGTTTGCATGTCCTCCCCGTGACTGCGTGGGTTCCCTCCGGGTACTCCGGCTTCCTCCCACTTCCAAAGACATGCACCTGGGGATAGGTTGATTGGCAACACTAAATTGGCCCTAGTGTGTGAATGTGAGTGTGAATGTTGTCTGTCTATCTGTGTTGGCCCTGCGATGAGGTGGCGACTTGTCCAGGGTGTACCCCGCCTTTCGCCCGATTGTAGCTGAGATAGGCTCCAGCGCCCCCCGCGACCCCAAAAGGAATAAGCGGTAGAAAATGGATCGATGGATGGATACATATATATATATATATATATATATATATATATGTATATATACATATATACAGTGCCGGCCCAAGCCTCCATGGGGCTCTAAGCAAAATTAGATTTTGGGGCCCTCTATTTCTGCCAATAATATTGATTGATCATTCACACACCTACTATAAACTCATTGCGGCTCTGGCAGTGTTGTTTACATTATCCTATTGTCAGCCTGGCATGTCTTTACAAATGACATGTCATTTATAAAGATATGGGGGTGGCCCAGTTTATAACATAAATAATACCAATGAATGAACGAATGATGTCCAGAGTGCCACATATGGTTCCTAATCTTAAAATGTAGAAAACATTCAGCTACAAGAGTGGCCTGGGGTTGAACAGTCCAAGTGATAAAGCTTTGCATTTACGGTAAAAGTGTCATCTTGTCTCATCAGTCTTGTACATATTAGTCTTTAATTACTAGTTTATATTTTTAGTTAATTGTTCATATTTAATGTTTACTTTGTACAAAGAGAGCGCAGTCTACTGAAGTTAAATTCTCAATAGTTTTCCCCTTTGAAAGACGCAAGGGAAATTCCTTCCATTTCACCATGTTGCTACAATGATCTTCACTGTTTTCATGCTGTTTCAGCAGTGCACCTATGTTGACCCAATCCAGCTGTCCCTCGGCTGCCAGTTTTTAGGACTTTTTGGAAAATAATTTGCAGCAAAAGCAATAGATTGCATCTTTACTTCTTGAATAAGTCAGCCAGCTATGCTTGACTTTTTCTCCATTGACTAGCTGTCTGTAGGTATAATGATAATGAAAACTTCGGCCATCATGCCGTTTGGGGAATGAAAAGTTCTCCTTAATAGACAGTGGTCCTCTGATCACCTGCTCAGTCCTGTCTGAATCTGAGAGGAAAGAAGGCCACTCAGCTGGGTCAACTGGCGGAGCTGATGATGGTCCATGGTGTGAAGGGGACGTTGTGGTGGAAGTTGCTGAGGAAGTGACCAAAGAAAGACAATGACTAAAAAAGAAGGACCTATAAGGTCATTAAAGTGCACTGTTGGACATAATTATTAATCTCAGAATGTTCTGCAGTACAATGAGCAATTACAAAGGGTGTTTTGCAGTTAACTTACTAGATAAATCAGCTGTGGTTTCAGACATGGAGGGGACAGTGGGCACAGAGGATGGAGGTGTGTGAGAGAGCACTGTAGAGGATGGAGATGGACCTAAGATGAAATACATACATACATATAGGCACACATATTAATGAGATACTTTGACTATATTAATTTCCCTTCAAGTGTAATGTTTATACTAAGAAATTAAATGTATACTGTATGGTGACAGTCTTTTCCTCACCTGATTCATCACTCACAGTTGAGCCTGAGGATGTGGACTGGCTCTGGGCTGATTCTGTGCCTCCAAAGTATTTTAACAATGCTCCTGGGGAAGTTTCACATAACTTATGAGTTGATGTAAAAAATAATGTTTATTTTACTCAAATAAATTACCGTGCTCTGCTGCAAACAATTTGTGCAAACAACATATCTCACTAGTAACCTGATGCTAAAAACATATTGCTAGCACCTGATGCTAAAAACATATTGCTAGCTAGCTAACGTCACCTAGCTAAAGCTAATTACAGCTACAAATCTCTTTGATAAACTTTTTATTACCAAGTCATGCAAACATACCTTTATCATGGCATTTTTTCTCCTCTTCCACTTTCTTCTTCTTCCTTTTTTCTGCACCTGAAGGATATGTCCTTTTTTGTGACATTGTTTTGCCTCTATCTGCGCTTTTGATGCCTACTGCGCACTGGCATTGCACGGCGGGCGGCAAACGTCACAGGTGCAGCAGAGGCAGTTTTACATTTAAAGAGAGGCAGGAAGAATCACTAGGCCTAGATCAGCAGCAGCACTCTGTTGACCTAAAATTGTGTTTTTGTACAATAATATATCTTTGATCATTTAGAAATCATCAGTCAGACTCGTACATGCAAAAAATAAAAAATAAGAAATTTTTGTTAATTGCTTTTGGGGGCCCCCTGGTGGCCGCGGGGCCCTAAGCAAGCGCTTAGTACGCTTATGCCTTGGGCCGGCTCTGCATATATATATATATATAAATACATACATATATATATCTATATATCTCTATATATATATATATATATATATATATATATATATATATATATATATATATATATATATATATATATATATATATATATATATATATATATATATATCCATCTATATTTGTGTACATTAGTTCTCTTCTAATGTACACAAATATAGATGGATACACAGATATAGATACGACAGACAGACAGACATATAGCAAAATGAGCATTGTGCGTGCACGCACGCACGCACACATGCACGCGTGCAAACACGCACGCACATGCACACACGCACCAAGATGCCACAGATCGTACCCTGGGGAGGGAGCGCATATTTCACGACCATGTAGACCTATTTGCATGAAGTGACAAATATCTATTTGAACGCTTCAGGCTACCTCAGCAGTCCCCCCTTTCTTAAACTTACGTTTTGACATTATGTATTTCCCCCGAGGGATAATACGAACTTTTCTTCTGTAATTTGTTTGTGTTTTCTCCGTATGTTTGATGTTCGGCTTTTCCGACGGAATTGTGCCCTTATATGGGGAATTAAGGACGTTTACCTATGCAAATTCTGAAATTAAGGGGAAATAAGGGCATGTTTATATGCAAATTGTGATAGACACGCACGCGCTTACCATTTGGCATTCAGCAACTTAAGAACAGCAGGTGGGAACACTTTGGGCGTTTAAGAACAGGTCATGAATTTGAATGGACTCCTCTTAGGAAATCATTTAGGAAGAAAGATAAGAGGAAAAGTTAAGAACTTATTGCTGAATGGGGCCCACTGAACCCGTCTGTGATAAATGCGGCAGACCGGTTTAATTGAATTTGTGTGGGTGAAAAAGCCACACTGCAATGAGCAAACTGTGCATTGCAGGATGATTTACTGTAGGTGTATGTTGGAGTGACATTACAATATTCAGCTGACAAATTTAAACTGCAGGAGATGCGAGACCCCAGTCAGCACTCTGATAAATGGAGTGTTAGGGTTATGCACCATATCGGTTTACATCTCCTTAATTGTGATTAATCACTATATTGTGGAGCCATTTGTTTCTTCTTGACTTCTTAGACTTGTGCCTTTATTGTTTTCCTATCAAGAGCTTTGCAGGGCCTCACCTGCAAGGAGATAGATCACCGAGCTCCTTTCCTTTGCTGTTTTACAGATTACACCCCACATTTTTTGTAAAGTGTCTCCCAGCTGATGATATTATCCAGCAAACTTAACTTCTCCATCCTACCTCTTTGCTTCCTTTTCCATTTGTTCCCCTCCTTTGTCTACTGCTACTTTTTCCTAATACATGGGTTACACAATGCAACACATGCATGTGCTATGCTATCAACAGGTAAACATTTGTCTGGATAACATCGTATTTGGTGCCAGTCATCTGTTCTGGGACGCTTTATCCAAATGATTACAAGCAGTGATGTTAGGAAATTGGAACAATACTCGCTCACACACGTTTGTCCCATAATCGCAGTTCAGACCTCACAAACAGAATTGATTGGCCTTTTATCAACAAACAACACACGTGATCTCTATAGGGATTGGCTGCATCTTGCATCTTCTATGAATTGCATGTTCATTGTAGCGATTGTCTTTGTTTCTCACTCATTTGTAATGCGCATTTTGTATGACAAATAATAAGGATTCACTTATCCAAATCTGCTTGCTGGTGTTTCACAGCTAATAATGGAAAGACAAAATAGCTCTTGACAGCCTTGAGTCCATTAATCTCATTTTTATTATGCCAGGACAAGCTCTTCACCTATAGGAACACATTAGAAATGCCATGTTCAGGTTTTATTGGCTGTATTGAAAATGTTTTTATTTTATTTTATCTTACTTCAGACATTAGACAACCAAACCACTGTAATGATGTAACTTTCATTGCGCCAAATTGGTGTAATTTGCTTGTTGTAACTCTTTCAAAATAAATTGTCGTTTTTCCAACTCTAAATCTGATAAGAATAAATGTGTACTGGTCCAACTCAGGTACATTTTAAAAATGTTTTGTACAAAGTCCTTTAATCGAACATTACTCATTTGAGTAACGTGACTGAAAGTAACATAAGCGAGTTTATAGCATAGAATTAGCACAAAACTGAAATATAGCATCATGGCATTTATAGCCTGTTGGCCTTAAGTATATTACATTGATTCAACAAAAAAATATTTAAAAATAAACAGGTAAAAAGGTAAAGTTAGGTAACATGACTGTGCTCAAGTAATATTGCAATTTTCCATGCCAAAAAGCAAGTATGCCTTATAGAAAATGCTTGTATATAAAATAGGGCTTCATTATTACAAAATGCGCTAACTTGATGCTAAATTACATTGACTTTGCCATATACATGCTACTGATTAGAATTAGCAATTTACATGGCGTTTTCTACACCTCAAAATTAGGTAATGAAAACACCAACTAAGATGTATGTTACAATTAAAGAGCAAATTTGTTATAAGTACAATACTTGCAGTACAAATACTTTGTAGGGTGCAACATAAGACTGGATTGGTCGTTACATTTCAAAGACTACATCCTGGCTAGGCACACCGTAGTCTTTACACTACTGCCATCTAACATCTTGGAATTGCAACTGCGTGCAAAGTCTACTATATAATACTTGCTAAAGAGACAGTATAAAATAAGAAAATATAACTGGACAGCACTGTTATCATAATAATCACCAGGTCCACTACCAACCACATTGTGAAGTATGCAGACGGCACGACAGTAGTGGGCCTCATCCGTGACAACAATGACATGGACTACAGGGAGGAGGTGAAACATCTGGTTGACTGGTGCAGAACCAACAACCTGGTCCTGAATGTCAACAAGCCCAAGGAGATCATCGTTGACTTTAGGAAGCACCAGTCCAGCCACGCTCCACTCTTCATCAACGGCACAGCAGTGGAGATGGTAAGCAGCACCAAGTTCCTGGGGGTGCAGATAACTGACAATATAACCTGGTCCCTACACACCGGAGCTCTTGTAAAAAGAGCTCAGCAGCGCATGCACTTTTTGCGTCGGATGAAAAGAGCACAGCTCCCTCCCCCCATTCTCACCACATTCTACAAAGGCACTATAGAGAGCCTACTGACCAACTGCATCTCTGTCTGGACTGGAGCCTGCAGTGCCTCAGACTGGAAGTCTCTCCAGAGAGGGGTGAGGACGGCGGAAAAGATCATCAGGACTCCTCTTCCTCCTATCCAAGAGATCGCAAAAAGCCGCTGCCTGACCAGGGCTCAGAAAATTTGCAAAGACTCCTCCCACCCCCACCAAGGACTGTTTTCACTGCTGGACTCTAGAAAGAGGTTCCGCAGCCTCCGAAGCAGAACCTCCAGGTTCTGTAACAGCTTCTTCCCTCAGGCCGTAAGACTCTTGAACGCATCATAATTAAATTAAATTATCCCCCCAACTCCCCCTAAAATGGATTAACTCGCTGGAATAAAAAAGACAATATAACATACATCCATAAACGTGGACGCATGTGAAAAAGTGCAATATATTTATCTGTACAGTAATCTATTTATTTATTTATTTCCATCCATCCATCCATTTTCTACCGCTTATTCCCTTTGGGGTCGCGGGGGGCGCTGGAGCCTATCTCAGCTACAATCGGGCGGAAGGCGGGGTACACCCTGGACAAGTCGCCACCTCATCGCAGTATTTATTTATTTATTTATATATATTTATTTATTTTATATATATATTTATATATTATTTATATATATTTATTATTTATATATGCACCTTATTGCTTTTTTATCCTGCACTACCATGAGTTTATGTAACGAAATTTCGTTCTTATCTGTGCTATAAAGTTCAAATTTGAATGACAATAAAAAGGAAGTCTAAGTCTAAGTCTAAGTCTAGTCTAAGTCTAATTTTCAAATGTTACATCAGGCATTTTTATTTTATTAATAAACAATTAACATTTACTAACACACACCAAAGTACAAAAAATTGGTGCCATTTAGTACCGGTATCGATTCTCAAGTACCTGGGAATCGGTACGGTATCTGTTCAAATGTGAAAGGTACCCATCCATCCATCCATTTTCTACCGCTTGTCCCTTTTTAATTTTCCTGAGGGAACTCTCCTGAAGAATCAATAAAGTACTATCTATCTATCTATCTATCTATCTATCTATCTATCTATCTATCTTTTGGAGTGGCGGGGGGTCGTTGGAGCCTATCTCCGCTACAATCGGGCGGATTGGTACCCATCCTTAATTATTACAGGTACGGTATGTTAAATTCCATTGAATCTTTATCACATTGGACCCCAGACTGATTACAGTTGAGGTGAGTAATGCTTGTGGGTACATGGACGTCAGACAGAGAAGACTAAATAGAGAAAGGAATGACAGCATAGATGCATACAGCTCAGGTCACATCCTGATTCCCATCAGGCCCGTGGTCATCGTCATGATTTTATTATAATGCAGCAGCATGTGTTTTTTGTTTACGAACAAGTCGGGAGGACGTAATCTGCTCAGAGTATCGCCGCTGCTTCACTTCAGAGGAATGGCTCCTCTTAGAGAAACAACTCTGACAATGAGCTTGGCAGCAGTCATGGGACAGCTTGACTTTGTTTAATGCACAAGGTGGCTTTCCCCTTCCGCGCGGAAAGGTTTACAGTGAAACATTTCTAAACACTTTGTACAGGAGTGTGTTTTGCCATTATTTCAGGAGCACTTGATGACTCATGTATTTCTCTCTCATCTGTCGCCATGACTACTTGTTATCTACTGCTGAACTCACCAGCTGAAAAGACGCCTGACGTGTTTCTGATTTATATGGACAGTAAAATTGTGTGCGTCAGCAGACATTACATTGTCCCACTGAAGGCTGACATGCTTTTCCACTAATAAATCAGTTGATTCTTCAAAGGAAGAACCCTACTCTTTGCTAAATGTACTATTGGGGGAGCTCCGTAAAAACAGATTATCCAGATGCAGAGTAGTTTTTAATACTGTAGCGCACAGTCAACATTTGCGCAACAGGAACATTTCAATTGCTGTGGCCTTTACTTGCCCTGACAAAATGTCAGGAAAGAGCACTGGACAATGAAGGTCTACAATGTGGCAGTGAGATCATGGTAGTCCTCTAGGCTCCGATCAGCACCATAACTGTGATGCGCTTTGCTTCCTGGGTTCAGTGTTCTGAAGTCCAATTGGCACCTTCCAGTGGAAACCAAAGAAGGCAACACATTTCTACTTTGAAAAGTGTCCTAATTATCCTTGAAGATCACAATGGAAATGTCGTCATCTCAGGTCTGATTCTATAACGCAGGGGTGTCAAACTCAAATACAGAGTGGGACAAAATTTAAAACTGAACAAAGCCGCGGGCCAAGGTTGAACAAATTAACCTTTTAATAGGGACCCAAACAAGTTTTGCATTGAATATTGAACAAATAAGGCTTATATCACTTTATAGTGACATGCAAAATCGAGTTTCAAATAATAATAATAATAATAATTAAAAAATATCAATAAAAATTGAATTCCTCTTTTCTATTTGCAGCCTTCTGAGGTACATACCCACATTAACTTTTTCCACAGGCTAATAACATTGAAAATAAAATAATGAATAAACCAACCATTCAGGGCTTTAAACTGCTCAGTTTTCAACACACTGATCTAATCTGATGTGCCCAAGCCAGATACCTGCCATCTTTTCTTGGATGCTAGTTCATTAATGTCGGGGCTCAGGCTTTGAGCTGAGGCAACCTTCATTATCAAACGAAGGTGTTCATCAGTCATTATATCTCGTAGTCCACCTGGACCACAGTCTTGGGGGCGTGCCTTAAAGGAACTGCCTTTAACGTCTTCTATGAGCTGTCGTCACGTCCGCTTTTCATCCACTCTAACAATGTGTCTGCCCAGTCACAAGATATGTGCGGCTTCTGTATGAACACACACGTGAATGCAAAGCATACTTGATCAACGGCGATACAGGTTACACTGAGGGTGGCCGTATAAACAACTGTAACATTGTTAGAAATACACGCCACACTGTGAATCCACACCAAACAAGAATGACAAACACATTTCGGGAGAACATCCGCACCGTAACACAACATAAACACAACAGAACAAATACCCAGAACCCTTTGCAGCACTAACTCTTCCGGGACGCTACAATATACACCCCCGCCCCACCACCTTGTAGCGTCCCGGAGCTGGAGCCTATCTATTTAAAATGTTGTAAATAATAAAAAACTAAATCCTCTCTTGTACTGCAGTTGACTATTAGAAATAGGAATATTAAAACAAACTCACAATTTGATTCTATTACGATTCTTAGTGTGACGAGTCAATTTAATTCAGAAGTGATTCTGGATTCAAATCGATTATCACAATATATTACTTGGCATAAAAAATTTAAAACCTTTTCAAAACAGGTGACAGGTTACAAAAGCTCCTTTTGGTTGCTTACGAATGGGCATGGAGATGGCATAAAAACGTTTTAAAAATGTTTTTCTTAAGTAAAAAAAAAAATTTAAAAATCAATTTTTTAAAATTATGAATCAATTCAGAATTTGAATGAATAAGGATCGAGATTTGGATTTGAAACAATTTATTTTTAACCTACTTTAGTGACTTTAGTGATGTGTGTGCGGGAAATTTTGTAGAAATGTTCCCTTATTTTCAAACACATTCATGTTCGTTACTGGGCTCCATAAGTGATAAATTCATAGATAACGTACACAACTTTGTACATTGAATTTATCACAATAAATGTGACTAATCATGATAAATCACAGGTTATTATTTGCTTGCATTAATAAAAGTTTCCAAAGAAAATACACCAATACTTGGGTACAATTGCAATTTAGTATTCAGAATGTCATACAGGAACATTTTTTAAATGTTTTACTGAACTGCAAGTCATTGATTTGCTCAAAACTTGGTGAAAATAAGTATAGTAAAAATTAAGTACACATTTGGAAAGTCTTTGCAGTTTGCAATATTCTTGCAAACAAAGTACAGTTATTAATCAATAATGTAGTAAACACACTCATAAACAACTTAACATAGTGCACCACGTACTCTTCTTTAGTTTAAACAGTTAATGAAACAAACAAGTTTGTTTACCTTTTTCAGATGACAATGCTGATCTCTTTTTTTGGTACAATGCGACCCCAGCTCGTTGTGATTACTTACAGACGTCCAACGCTATCCAGGAAGCAAAATCAATTCACATTTAGTCTGTAGTTGCAAGTTGATGCTCTAGTAAAGTTGGTTCATCCTTGCTGTAATTGAGCCTCTCCAAGGTATTGTGCGACATATCAGCTGTGGTGATATGAATAACATCTTCTTGCAGGACTTGCTCTTTACAGATGTTAGATCTCCTGCATGCGGTGGCTGTCCGTTTAGCAAAGGCATGTGTTTAATTTAATTTAACCTCTGCTTCTTGTTTATGCTTGCATGTAGCTATCGGCGTGAGCAGAGCATCAGCACCAGCTGACCGGCAGGAGCCGCCACTGCTCGCTGAGGACGATGACTGCTGCTTGCTTTCACCTCAGAGTCTCTAACACACAAAAAAGTCTCCAAGACACAAAAAGTCTCAAATACCTCCAGAAGAAAGTTGCTAGTAGCTGTTTACAAGAAAAGTCGCCAAAAGGATTGGCAACACTGCCACCCTTGAGTATGCGTTTTGCTTTAAAATGGTATTTTAAACTTGATGTGCGCCGATGATTAAAATGTTTTTCGCTGCAATGCCAACAAGTTACCTTAGTTTTATCCATTGTTCTGTTTTGAAGCGGACTGGGCCGCCCCTCCTCGCAATAACAGACTCTGCAGGTTGAATTTAAGGACCAGAAATAGACAATTATGAGAGGAAAGTTGAAATTTGTTTTCGCTCGCTCAAACACAACCATTGTAATTTTGATTGGTTTACCTGGCTGAGATGTGGCAAGGTCGTTACTTCAAGATTTCCCTCGAGGACAGTGCAGCGAAGATGAAACAAACTCCTTCCCTGTCAACAAGACCTGGAAAGATAAACTCTGTTCCTTTGCCACCGCTTGCAGAGCGACTCCAGGCCTAACACACACACACACACACACACACACACACACACACACACACACACACACACACACACACACACACACACACACACACACACCATGGATAATGTCCACATATGCACATACGCCCCTAACCCCATCCAAACCTTTGCCACTGCTTCACCCCATGTGGTATCATGGACAACAGAGCAGTGCCCCCCGTGGCTGGCAGCTTCGGGCCGGATGCCTTCCCAACGCCTCTGGTTGCAAGTCTTGTGGTTTCTGTGTGAAATGTTTATGTTTTCTTATCGCCTATTGAGATTTTTTGCTTGGCCCCAGTCTGTGCCTCCTCCCCCACAGGAGCCCAGTCTGAGATCAACTTTTTTTTTTACTCATCCTTCCCCAGCGTCTACCTTTTTCCCCACCTTTTACGGGTGCTGTAGCGGCAACCCATCAACGTTCCTGTACAATGTTTGTCTGATCTTGAATGGTTTTGAGGTGAAAATGTCGTTGTACTTGTGCAATGACAATAAAGAGCATACCATACCATATTAACATCATTGGGTGGTAAGCTGCTACCTCGCTTCCTTTCTTGTGGAAGTCTATTGTAAATCATAAATCATGCCTCTCACCCAGATAGTAGAAGGATGAGGACGTATTCCGACAAGTTGGTACACTTTGAAAGGCGGAAAAGATCATCAGGACTGCTCTTCCTCCTATCCAGGAGATCGCAAAAAGCCACTGCCTGACCAGGGCTCAGAAAATCTGCAAAGACTCCTCCCACCCCCACCAAGGACTGTTTTCAGTGCTGGACTCTAGAAAGAGGTTCCGCAGCCTCCGAAGCAGAACCTCCAGGTTCTGTAACAGCTTCTTCCCTCAAGCCGTAAGACTCTTGAACGCATCATAATTAAATCATCACCTCAACTCCCCCCAAAATGGATTAACTCGCTGGAATAAAAAAGACAATATAACATACATCCATAAACGTGGACGCATGTGAAAAAGTGCAATATATTTATCTGTACAGTAATCTATTTATTTATTTATATATATTTATATATATTTATTTATTTTATATATATATATATTTATGTATTATTTATATATATTTATTTATTTATATATGCACCTTATTGCTTTTTTATCCTGCGCTACCATGAGCTTATATAACGAAATGTTGTTCTTATCTGTGCTGTAAAGTTCAAATTTGAATGACAATAAAAAGGAAGTCTAAGTCTAAGAACGACACAAAAAGACGCTTGGTTACACTTAGACTTTAGACTTAGACAAACTTTAATGATCCACAAGAGAAATTGTTCAACACAGTAGCTCAGTTACAATGATGGAAAGTGTAAGGATGGAAAGGACATGCAGGTATAAATAGACTAATATAGCGATGAAAAATCTAACATATATACGAATATATACATAATATGTGTACAGAATAATATATATACAGATATATTATGTTATGTCTATAACATATATACAATATATACCAATGACCATGTACAATATTACAGTATATACAGTATATGTGACAGCAGCAGCATAAAATAGAGAGTAGATCCAGCAGGAAATAGAAAATAGACGTTATAAACATTATAAACAAAGAGAAGTAGCTAACATGTCAGGTGTCAGGTAATAGGCAAATGTCATCTATTGCTGTATGGCGAGGGATTATACAGCTGGATGGAAGTTGAAGGAGCCTGTTGGAGTATGAGCTCCGCTGTCCCTTAATTGTCAGGTGGAGTGGGTGGGCAGGATTGTCCATGATGGCCAGCAGTTTGTCCAGTGTCCTCATGTCCCTCACTGACACAAACGCCTCCAACTGCGTGCCAATAGATTGGCCGGCTTTCCGGATCAGTTTATCAATCCGGTTTGAGTCAATTTTGCTGGTGCTGCTCCCCCAACCAACCACTGCAAAGTACAGGGCACTTGCCACAACAGACTGATAAAATATCTCCAACAGCTTGCTGCACACATTAAAGGACATAAGCTTCCTAGGAAAAATAGTCTGCTCATGCCCTTCTTGTAAACAGCTTTGCAGTTGTCCTTCCAGTCCAGTCTGCTGTTCAAGTGGACTCCCAGGTACTTGTACTGCTCCACTACTGCCACCTCCCGGCCCTGGATCTTGATGGGCTCCACCGGGGTCACTCTCTTCCTGAAGTCGATGACCAGTTCCTTGGTCTTGTCCACATTAAGGACCAGATGGTTCACCTGAGACCACTCCACAAAGTCAGCGATCAGTGTCCTGTACTCCAAGTCCCGTCCCTCTCTGATACACCCGACCACAGCAGAGTCGTCAGAGTATTTCTGCAGGTGGCAGGACCTGGAACTATACTGGAAGTCTGAGGTGTACAGGGTGAGGATTATGAGTCATTCTTCATCTAAACAAGACAACAGGTTTCTATCAATCGGCATCCTAATGGCAGCAGACATTGCACAGTGAGTGATGTTTTATTGTTTTTGTTGGTTCTCATGAAGTCTGCAGTGAGTACTAATCAGTGATGTTAAAAAAAAAGCGAATGTCATGATGCTTTTTTTTAAATTAATGTTTAAAATGAGAAAAATACATAAATATTACATTTTATTATAAATGCGCCTGTTACTACATTACATATGTACTAACAGTGTGCATACCGTATACCTGTATACCTAAATGGAGGTGTTTGGCAGAATAGAGCGACGACCATAAGCTCCATTGTAAACGTATTTTTGATCGCATTTATTTACTATTTAGAATGCACACAAAAAAAGAAAAACATGTGTTCTTCTTTTACATAAGTATTGTGAATAATATGCAAAACATTTTAAAAAGTGCAGTTCCCCTTTAAAGTCCAGCAGGTGGCTGGCTGCTTCTCTGCCTTTTACGGGGTGATCAAACACCTTCATTATGTCTTCAGTAAACAAGGGCGGTGACATGCTCAATGTGGGAGAATTCTTACCAGCTGCCACAGCTTCGTCAGATAGCAGGCTCATGATAAAAGCTATTTTAGCCTAGTCAGAGGAATAGGAGCCAGGCTGTTGATCAAAAACTAATGAGCACTGATGAAGAAACTTTTCGCAGCAGTCCGACTCACCGGTGAATTAGGGGAGGGGGGGGGGTCATTATCGAGAGTCTGTCCAAAGCCAGTAAGCGAAGAGTGGAGGCGTTCTTTTTCTGCAGAGTCCATGTTGGCCAGTAGATTTGTGACTATCAGCTTAGCTGCCTAACGCAGAGAAGAAATAATAAGAATAATAACAAAAAACACACTTAAAAAGGAGTGAAGAAAAATAACTAAGGATGTACACAAAAGGTGTGGAGAAACGGAAAGTGCACACACAAAGTCTGGAGAGGAAACAGTTAGCACCAACACCAGGGCAGAGTCACAGGAAACGAGAAGCGTGAGTGGAGCCAAAGCAGATGAACACCACT
Source organism: Nerophis lumbriciformis (assembly GCF_033978685.3). Taxonomy (NCBI): domain Eukaryota; kingdom Metazoa; phylum Chordata; class Actinopteri; order Syngnathiformes; family Syngnathidae; genus Nerophis; species Nerophis lumbriciformis. The sequence continues at coordinate 33,011,349 of NC_084555.2, forward strand.
AAAAAGGGTGAACCATTAGGAATCTACTGACGCCCAGTTAATGGACTGGAGAGCTTAAATAGCCAGGAGGAAGTGAGTATCAGCTGTGTACGTAGGTGGCCCTGCCCCGTAACACAGAAACCAGGCACTGCAACAAAAGGCAGATAGGCGGTGGCAGAGCTGCCAGATCATGACACAATCAGAAGTCTCAATAAAGTAATTCATAACACGCAATAACAAATGTCATTTAAGGAAAGGGAGAGTCAAAATAAGAAATTTAAAGACTTAATATGGCTGTTTTTGCAGCTTGCTTAAAGTACCATTGGCAAGAGCCCCAGTTGCTAGCTTTTGTTATCATCGGTGGTTTAACAGAACATATATGTATTTTTAATGTCTATATTTTTTTTACAATTATTTATTATATTGACCAAAAATTGCCTGTTGACCCGATGTCTCGTACACATGTACACGCAGGGAGCACATGCACATACACTCAGTGGCCTTGTGGTTAGAGTGTCCGCCCTGAGATCGGTAGGTTGTGAGTTCAAACCAAGTCATACCAAAGACTGTAAAAATGGGACCCATTACCTCCCTGCTTGGCACTCAGCATCAAGGGTTGGAATTGGGGGTTAAATCACCAAAATGATTCCCGGGCGCGGCCACTGCTGCTGCTCACTGCTCCTCTCACCTCCCAGGGGGTGAACAAGGGGATGGGTCAAATGCAGAGGACACATTTCACCACACCTAGTGTGTGTGACAATTATTGTCACTTTAACTTTAACTTTAACTTAACTTAACTTTAACTTACTTTAACTTAACACAAAACCAAGCCCAAAGAAGCAACTAACGATTTGCAGTCATGGTGTTGTTACGGAATTCAATCATAGCCAACGTGTGTCGCACGTGGGATGTAATTGAATTGCTCAAAGGAGGAAGCGGATGGAATATAATGCATGCAAGCAACACTCATGCATTCAGTTAGTCTCAAAACTCTCTCAATAACCTAACACACAGTTTTATATATATATATATATATATATATATATATATATATATATATATATATATATATATATATATATATATATATATATATATACACTATATTGCCATATGAACTTGAAGTGCCATCCCATTCCTAACCTATAGGGTTCAATATGATGTCGGTCCACCGTTTGCAGCTATTACAGCTTCAACTCTTCTGGGAAGGCTGTCCACAAGGTTGCGGAGTGTGTTTATAGAAATTTTTGATCATTCTTCCAAAAGTGCATTGGTGAGGTCACACACTGATGTTGGTCGAGAAGGCCTGGCTCTCAGTCTCCGTTCTAATTCATCCCAAAGGTGTTCTATCGTGTGCAGGTCAGGACTCTGTGCAGGCCAGTCAAGTTCATTCACACCAGACTCTGTCATCCATGTCTTTATGGACCATGCTTTGTGCACTGGTGCACATTCATGTTGGAAGAGGAAGGGGCCCGCTCCAAACTGTTCACACAAGGTTGGGAGCATGGAATTGTCCAAAATGTTTTGGTATCCTGGAGCATTCAAAGTTCCTTTCACTGGAACTATGGGGCCAAGCCCAACTCCTGAAAAACAACACCACACCATAATTCCTCCTCCACCAAATTTCACACTCGGCACAATGCAGTCCGAAATGTACCGTTCTCCTGGCAACTTCCAAACCCAGACTGGTCCATCAGATTGCCAGATGGAAAAGCGTGATTCATCACTCCAGAGAAGGCGTCTCCACTGCTCTAGAGTCCAGTGGCGACGTGCTTTACACCACTGCATCCAACGCTTTGCATTGGACTTGGTGATGTATGACTTAGATGCAGCTGCTCGGCCATGGAAACCCATTCTATGAAGCTCTCTGCGTACTGTACGTGGGCTAATTGGAAGGTCACATGAAGTTTGGAGCTCTGTAGCAACTGACTGTGCAGAAAGTCTTTGCACTATGTGCTTCAGCATCCGCTGACCCCTCTCTGTCAGTTTACGTGGCCTACCACTTGGTGGCTGACTTGCTGTTGTTCCCAAACTCTTCCATTTTCTTGTAATAAAGTTGACTTTGGAATATTTAGGAGCGAGGAAATATCACGACTGGATTTGTTGCACAGGTGGCATCCCATGACAGTTCCACGCTGGAAATCACTGAGAGTGACCCATTCTTTCACAAATGTTTGTAGAAACAATCTCCATGCATAAGTGCTTGATTTTATACACCTGTGGCCGGGCCAAGTGATTAGGACACCTGATTCTCATCATTTGGATGGGTGGCCAAATACTTTTGGCAATATAGTGTGTATATATATATATATATATATATATATATTTGATTAATGAGAGCCCTGACCTCAACATAAATCAAACACATTTGGGATGAGCTATTGTTTGTGAGATTTCAGTGACCTTTGACTGCTTTCAGTCACTCATATGGTTTCCCTGTAGTTGTAAATGTAGCTTCATATATGCTCAAACACACACATGCTGTTTCTGCTTCACAAGATGAGGGATGAAGCTGCGTATAGAGCGGCACGTTCTTAAATGTGGTGTAGTTGGTATGTGGTTGCTCTTTTTTCAGGCCAATAGTTCACTGACACTTATTTAATTCAAAATTTGCTGCCTTTGTTACAAGCTGGCACTGAGGCACATGTTCCCCAAGAAGACATGGACACCCACAATCTCACTATGTGACTGTGGGCTCTTTCCGTTTTTCACTCAGCGCCAGTCTCTCACTTTATTACACAGAGAGAGTGGGCTTGAGTAATGAGACTTAATATGTAATCCAGGCCTCCCTGTTCTTATATTTGCCTTCTCTCCTCTTAGTTTTCCCACCCTTTCCCCCCACCTTTAAATGCTTCCATGAAAAGAGTGTCTTCAATTTTCCCGTTGAAGCCACACATTCCTCAAAGCAATAAGTCAGATGCTCCTTATCTCCTGTCAGCAGTCACGGCGGTGGATCACTTCAGAACACAACATTGCAGGGAAGTTGCAGATAAACGTTTTGTAAAGATGACACGACCATGTAAATTGTGCTGTCAGGTAAAGACAGAGAAACAAGAACATACTAACGGATGGTGGTTTTCTCATTTTGGCTATTGAAAGCTTTTTTTTTTTTTTTCAAAATGTTCGACGGCTAACTTCCTATAAATGAGAGCGTCAGATCACCAGCCAACACTTCTCTCAGAGTTGTTTGTCTAAATACTTGCTTTGCTCTAATAATGAAAAACAGAATGTTACGTTTTCATATCCGCATAATTAAGGGATATTTTTCGCATTATTGTATCTCTGAAATGTTATCAAAGCTCTTGCATGTTGAAATGTTACCTTAGGAATGCACAAGACACAGAAGTCAATTAAACATACTAGTACATATTTTCTTTTAAGTGGCAGCTTTCACATTGACAACAAATATCCTTCTTTCAGTAAATGAATATGCTCTACATTTAAAGAATTAGTGTGAGATCTTCTGCTGTTTGGCACTTCTACAACATCATATAGAATTGTTCAGACCGTATCAGACAGAAGTATCCAAACTTTTTCCAGTAAGGGCCACATTCAAAAAAATTGAAACATACGGGTGTCATTTTGATACTTTTTGTACATTAGAAGTGCCATATGTAATAATTTCATGTCAAGTCATCATTAAAAGGCCCTGATTTGTCAAAAGGCATTAATAAATCATGTTCTTTTCAAATACCTCTATAACTGATAACAATAGTTCAGCCGGGATATGCTTATTTCAAAATTAGATTTACAGCCCCGAAATCGTGATATTGTTTTCATTTCAATGTCCTGCCCTCCACCGTTTGACCAATTAAAAAGTCCGAGAGTGTGTCACATCCAAGTAGTCAGTTACGCATCGCCCTCTTCGTCTAGCTGCTGCCCCTGGTAAAGTTACTAAACATGTCAGACCTTAGTAAATCCAAAAGGCGTTGTTACGATTCTCAACTTATACATGACAAAGCCAAGAACAAAACGAGGATTTGTAACGGGGATGCCTTTGAAAGATGGAGACGATTGAAGGCGGGGAAGATTTTTCCGTTGTGTTGCTTTGTGGGCTGTTAGCCAGGACACTAAGTGCATTGATGATGTCACCCCGAGGCGCTTAGATCACACCCCACCGAGACTCATTTTCTCTGAGCAGTGCAGCAGACACACACTTTTGTTACTGATTGCAGTCAGCTCTTGCCTCGCCTCTAGCGGGTCCGACGCTGCTTCCTGCCTCGCCTCCAGTCACTTCCTGCTTCCTGCTATATAAATCTATTCCATTATTATTATTACTATTATTATTATTATACAAATAAATTTTTCAAGTTAATTGAAATTATGCATGCAAGTAATACAACTAGTAATACTTGTGATTAATCATTATTAATCAAACTTCAAAAGTGGGATTAATCAGATTTATTTTTTAAATAATCGTTTGACAGCACTGCTAATAATTTATTGCATTATTAATGCATTTTTGTTTTATTTTTTCAATTTGCCAAAATTGGCCCCCGGGCCACACTTTGGGTACCACTGCTCAAATTATGCTTTACTTTACAACCTTTTGTAATCTCTGCACATTTTCGCCAATCTTTGTCATTTTGGCCAATCAAACTTGTCCCTGAGCAGTGCTCAAACCCGCACGTCAACTGTCGAACCAATCAAATGTTCATCACCCACTCATCTCTTCATGTCCTTGTTCACACTGACAGGGATGCTGACAAGGGATATAGTGAAGTGAAGTGAAATATATTTATAGAGCCCTTTTCTCTAGTGACTCAAAGTGCTTTACATAGTGAAACCCAATATCGAAGTAACATTTAAACCAGTGTGGGTGGCACTGGGAGCAGGTGGGTAAAGTGTCCTGCCCAAGGACACAACGGCAGTGACTTGGATGGCGGAAGCGTGTGTCATGATTGATATTAAAGTGACTCATTTGATGGACAGTTGTCTCTTTGGTCCAGCTGGCCGGGGACGTTTTTTCTGGTTAATTAGGGGTAAGCACTCCATTTATATCAAAATAGCTTGGCTTCAAGTTCCACATTTTGCAGCTTCTGTTCACTTCCACCTCACTCTCTCGGCTTCCGTTTGCTCCAACGTCTCACTCTTCCTTCGTGCTCGCTTCTAGAAGCATTAGTTCATTCTCCATAAATTCAGATTCAAAAAGATAAGGTTGTGAATCCTAATTTGTCCAAAATTAGTCGTCTTCGTTGTTTGTTGCCGAATCTGCCATGATTAGAACACACTCGCGTTTGATTCCGTGAGTAGAAACACACATTGTTGGACGTGCGCTGCTATTGAAACGGAAATAAATGCGCCTAAGAATTAATTGATTAAAATCACCAAAATACAGCAAATATTGTACATATGACATATTGTGATGAACGTGGCTGTTACTATATTACATATAGACTTGCAGTGTGTATATAAAACTGGAGGGTTTTGAATGCCACAACGGTGACTCCCATTAGTTGCATCTTCCAAGCGTTTTTTTTTATCATCTTTAAAATCCCCCCAATAAAGACGTGTGTTCTTGTCTCTCATAATGTTTGTGAACGATAGGCAAAATTCCAGAAAAAAGTGCAGTTCCCCTTTGAGCTAAATTTACACCAATGTGGGTGAGAGTAAGCTGGGTGAAGTATTTATTTTTATTTATTTATTTAGCCTTTATTTAACCAGGCAAAATCCCATTGAGATCAAAGATCTTTTTTCCAAAAGAGACCTGGCCAAGAGGGCAGCAGCAAGGTTACATTAAAAACAGTAAACAGTGAACAACACATAAAACATAAAATTTACGAGATTAAACCTTGCTCACATAACACATGTGCATACAGACAAGGTAGACTGCAATCCTTTCATAGAAGCTTTAAACTAATGTAAAGGCCTACTGAAACCCACTACTACCGACCACGCAGTCTGATAGTTTATACATCAATGATGAAATCTTAACATTGCAACACATGCCAATACGGCCGGGTTAGCTTACTAAAGTGCAATTTTAAATTTCGCGCGAAATATCCTGCAGAAAACGTCTCGGTATGATGACGTCAGCGCGTGACGTCACGGATTGTGGAGGACATTTTGGGACAGCATGGTGGCCAGCTATTAAGTCGTCTGTTTTCATCGCAAAATTCCTCAGTATTCTGGACATCTGTGTTGGTGAATCTTTTGCAATTTGTTCAATGAACAATGGAGACAGCAAAGAAGAAAGCTGTAGGTGGGAAGCGGTGTATTGCGGGCGACTGCAGCAACACAAACACAGCCGGTGTTTCATTGTTTACATTCCCGGAAGATGACAGTCAAGCTTTACCATTGGCCTGTGGAGAACTGGGACAACAGAGACTCTTGCCAGGAGGACTTTGAGTTGGATGCGCAGACACGGTACCGTGAGTACGCATGCAGCTGCGGCTTCCAAACATTTGATTGCTTGCCCGTACGTGCGTGCCGCTATGTGCATGTCACGTACGTAACTTTGGGGACTTTGGGGAAATATATGTGCTGTGTGAACTTTGGGGAGGTGAACGGTACTTTGGGCTGTGGGATTGAGTGTGTTGTGCAGGTGTTTGAGTTGTATTGACGGGTTATATGGACGGGAGGGGGGAGGTGTTTGTTATGCGGGATTAATTTGTGGCATATTAAATATAAGCCTGGTTGTGTTGTGGCTAATAGAGTATATATATGTCTTGTGTTTATTTACTGTTTTAGTCATTCCCAGCTGAATATCAGGTCCCACCCGCCTCTCACAGCATCTTCCCTATCTGAATCGCTCCCACTGCCCTCTAGTTCTTCACTCTCACTTTCCTCATCCACGAATCTTTCATCCTCGCTCAAATTAATGGGGAAATCGTCGCTTTCTCGGTCCGAATTGCTCTCGCTGCTGGTGGCCATGATTGTAAACAATGTGCAGATGTGAGGAGATCCACAACCTGTGACGTCATGCGCATATCGTCTGCTACTTCCGGTACAGGCAAGGCTTTTTTATCAGTGACCAAAAGTTGCGAACTTTATGGTCGATGTTCTCTACTAAATCCTTTCAGCAAAAATATGGCAATATCGCGAAATGATCAAGTATGACACATAGAATGGACCTGCTATCCCCGTTTAAATAAGAAAATCGCATTTCAGTAGACCTTTAATGTAACAAGGGTTTGAAGTTGACCATTTGATTGTAGGTTATTCCAAGCCTTCGGTGCTGAAAACCTAAATGCTTTCTTGCCCAGTTCAGTTCTTACTTTGGGGACGACAAATTGCAGAACATTCATTGAACGAAGATTGTGACTTCCTTGTTTCTTTGTTAAAAGACAAGACAGATAAGATGGAGTGATACACAGAATAGTTTTGTAGATCAGTGGTTCTCAACCTTTTTTCAGTGATGTACCCCCTGTGAAAATGTTTTTAATTCAAGTGCCCCCTAATCAGAGCAAAGCATTTTTGGTTGAAAAAAGCACTATGTCATCAGTTTCTGATTTATTAAATTGTATAACAGTGCAAAATATTGCTCTTTCTTGAACTATTTGGAAAAAAAGATAGGTTTTATTTACATTTACAAAGGATTTTTGAATTGTTGCTATTTTTAGAATATTTAAAAAAATCTCACGTACCCCTTGGCATACCTTCAAGTACCCCCAGTGGTACGCGTACCCCTATTTGAGAACCACTGTTGTAGATGAACACATACCAATGATTGAAGCGTCGAGCACATAAAGACGTCCAGTTAACCATTGAGTATAACACACAATGGTGAGTAAGGGGAGTGCAGTTGGTGATGAATCTCAGTGCCCCATGGTACACACTATCCAGCTTGTGGAGACAACCAGCAATAGCATTCATTAGCAAGTATCTTGCCCAAGGACACAACGGCAGTGACTACGATAGCGGAAGCTGGATTCGAACCAGAAACCCTCAAGTTTTTGGTCAGCCGCTCCACCATCTGAGCCACACCGCCACATATTAGATTTTAGTCTTACCGTAAAACATACCCGAAAATGTCTGCAACTTGTTGATGACAGAGCAGACAGTGGACAATAAGGCAATTATGCATGCTTTTGTGTGAATTTTAATTGAATTGTGTGAAGAAATAACGTGTGGCCCAGTCAAGAACACACACATGATAGGGCAGACATGATAAGGCAGACATGATAAGGCTTTCTTCTTTTCCACCTGACTGAAACCAGCAATATTATTGAAAAAAAGAAAAGACACATCAGGAAAAAGCTGCTTCAAAATCTGACGTTTTTAGGTGCAAAATCCTGGAGGAACTGATTTTTAAGTCTAATATCAGGCACCAAAGATATTATTTTTATTACAGTTTTGTGATTTGTATCGACACTTATGCTGTCTGGCATTATCCGCTATGAAACAATATATTTTAACAGAAGTACAACTATTGGGATATCTGGAACTATAATGGTGCAATGTTTCAGTGCTGGGCAACAGGCAATTACAAGTATTACCATTTTGTTGCGGATTTGGACAAAGGTGTTGTTATATAAATGTATATTTCATCACTATGGCAGCAATGGGATTGTCCAACCCCACATAATCATAATGGTACTCCCCAACTGTTTGCAACCAACCATGAAACATGACTCCGTCTGCTAACAAACCCAAATATGTCAATGGGATTTTTCACTTTGAACAGTTTGGCCTTGGTGGAGGTCTGCACTCTGAGGGGATTGTATAGTACACTTCTCTTTAATTATCATGGAATTGCAAAAAAACAAATACAATTTTGGCCAAAGTCATTTTGAAACTTCCTTAAAAATGCACAGATTCAGACAAGCCCAGGAAAGTATTTTAGTGTTCAAATAAATGCCTTATAAGGAGTTAGTTCTGAAGAGAATATATGTTTTTTTAAAGTAATGTTCTGGCAGTCCTGAAACCGGACAAACTTCAGACAAAGATGTTTGCAAGACGACCTGAGGAAGACTCATACATTATATTAATCTCTTCCGTGCTGAGATGTCCTTTGGTGTTCCAGGAAAGAAAAGCTTGTCTGGGAGCCGTTGTACTCAAAAGCACAGATGCTCTCACTCGTCCCATCTCCTCATCCTTCCATCTGGGGACCTCTTTGTCTCTCTCCCAGCTCCTGATCTCTTTGCATCCTTCCTTCCCTCTCATTTCAAATCTTCCTTTACGTACGCCGTGGCCTTCAACACTGCTTCCTTACGTCTTACGTGTGTGCTCCAAAAGCAGGCACCTGGAGTAAGTGTCTGCTTCCTATTGCAGGTTGAACTGGGCCACAGCCTAATAATTGATTCCCTCTGAGATTCAGTGAGAAAATCCAGTTCAGCGTTAAGAGAAATGGAATTGGTGCAGCTTGTGTGCCCTCTGCTTTCTTCTCTGTGGTAGAGACAAGTACAGGTGTGTGCACGCTGCACATGCTAACAAATCAACAAAGAGAGTACACATTTATGTCTGTATATTTTCTAAGGCAGCTACTTGACTTGTCCAATATCTTGATTAAAACTTGATTCAAATGGTTTAATCCAAATGACCATGTGCATATCAGATGTTCCTTCTGTCTGTTAGTGCACTCCAATACTTGTTCCTCCCTGGAAAGCAAACAGGACCATGCACGTCATTGTCAGAGCGCACTGTCACTCCCCTTCGTGTACATTCAGTATGTACAAGTTCACGTAATCAGTAACACGGCCCCGTTTGAACTCCCAAACCGACTCGTACAAACATCCATGCATGGCCTGCTCTCTGTCACGTACCATCTCCCTCTGGCTTTGTGGACCTCCCTGCTGCACAAGCTGTGTGACTTGGCAGGTCTTAGCATTGCACCGGAAAACAGCACCCAGAATGGCTGTGTTTGTGTGCAAGAGAAGATGCCGAATGCACTCTGCACTATCCTGAATGTGTGCAAAGTGTTGGCGTTTATGTTAAGCGCCAATACACAGGTGGCTCCATGTGGAACCTGCAGCTGATCCCAAATAGCGAAAACACACCCACGATTCCAAACTTGCCACCTATCATCTTCTTGGTTTTGTTTCTTTCTTTATGCCAATGAGTGCACTCCCCGCCCATCCATAGACTCCATTTGAACTCCTTATTTTCCCTTTGCCCCCCTTTGGCTGTTTGACTTGGCCCCTTGCCCGGGTTTGCACACATTCTGTCCCCCAGTTACGCTCATTTGGGAGGATTATTTTTCTTTCATGCTTGTTGTGCCTTCCTGTGTAGTTTCTCTCTACCACCCGCCCCAAGCTCCTTGTGCAAGAGCATTTCTCAGACCACTCATCTGACAGGCATGTTGCATGATGCAACCAGTTTAGCATCAGTAACGCTATTCATTTAAAGTTATATCTCCCAGTCAGGTTAATTATCATGGCAAGGAGTAATACAATATTATCCATTTCAAATTGAGAGAATACGCTATCAAAAACAATTTCTCAACACAATGTTTATTTTAGCTGTATCTGGTTAAGCACATCTTTCTTTTATAGTCCTTGTTTTATAAATCCTTGCCTTTTGACCAATATGAGCTGGTCTAATTGGCTCCACATCTGGGCACTGTGTGTGGTGTTAGGGGGGATGTCATGACTATGACTAATGACTAATGGGAAAGATGCTGGCTTTTATGGTTTCATTCTTTTTGCCCTCCACTTAATTTCTCAAATTGAAAACAAAAATAATTTTTGCCAGTCATGTCTTGAGTCAACAAGGGATTTCCCAAACCTTTTTTTAGCTTGACACCCAAATTACAAATGTGTTTTCTCCCCAGCACCCCAAACTTGCTAAAATACACCATGAATTTCTACAACTGTGAAAATTGTTTTTATTGCAACATACACGACTCAAAAACCATTTGCCTCTAAAATGTCTGTCTCCTTGATGGTGATCCATCCATCCATCCATTTTCTACCGCTTATTCCCTTTTGGGGTTGCGGGGGGCGCTAGCCTATCTCAGCTACAATCGGGCGGAAGGCGGCGTACACCCTGGACAAGTCGCCACCTCATCGCAGGGCCAACACAGATAGACAGACAACATTCACACTCCCATTCACACATTAAGGCCAATTTAGTGTTACCAATCAACTTATCCCCAGGTGCATGTCTTTGGAGGTGGGAGGAAGCCAAAGTACCCGGAGGGAACCCACGCAGTCAATGGTCGGGCCCGCCTTTTGCTGGTGTTTCCTGCCTTTACCCATTCAACATATCTTTACCTGCACATTACCTACCTTCCCTGCATCCTGGGGTCACACTGGTGCTTCGTTCCTTCACCCATACAACATATCTTTACCCGCACATTACCTACCTTCTCTGCATAGTGGGGTCACGATGGTGTTAGTCCTAAGTGTCCCAATACTTTTGTCCAGTGTTAGTCCTAAGTGTCCCAATACTTTTGCCTAGTGTTAGTCCTAAGTGTCCAAATACTTTTGTCAAGGTATAGTCCTAAGTGTCCAAATACTTTTGTCCAGTGTTAGTCCTAGGTGTCCCAATACTTTTGCCTAGTGTTAGTCCTAAGTGTCCCAATACTTTTGTCTACTTGTAGTCCATAAGTGTCCCAATACTTTTGACTAGTGTAAGTCCTAAGTGTCCCAATACTTTTGTCTAGTGTTCGTCCTAAGTGTCAAAATACTTTTGTCTAGTGTTAGTCCTAAGTGTCCCAATACTTTTGTCTACTTGTAATCCATAAGTGTCCCAATACTTTAGCCTAGGATTAGTCCTAAGTGTCCCAATACTTTTGTCCAGTGTTAGTCCTAAGTGTCCCAATACTTTTGTTTAGTGGTAGTTCTTAGTGTCCAAATAATTTTGTCCAGTGTTAGTCCTAAGTGTCCCAATACTTTTGCCTATTGTTAGTCCTAAGTGTCCCAATACTTTTGTCTACTTGTAGTCCATAAGTGTCCCAATACTTTTGTCTACTTGTAGTCTATAAGTGTCCCAATACTTTTGCCGAATGTTAGTCCTAAGTGTCCCAATACACTGGTGATGATCTAAGAAATTATTATCATTATTATTTTTTTTTTTTTCACATTATTATTATTATTATTATTATTTTATTTTTTTCGTACTTAAATTAATTAAACTTGGTTATAGTATTAGTTTATTTGGAACATGCATACAGTCACAATATGGTAGGTCAAAGTTTTCCAGTAAGAGAAAGCATAGTTTATTTAATCCTACCCGTTTCTGTTTCATAGCAATTTCAAACACATTTGTTTGTACTCAATCTGTAACACAAACAGTGTATAAATAAATGAAGGAATACTCAAGTCAATGCATCACACGTGTAAGTAAGTAGGTAAAAAAATACATAAATAAATAATAAACAAGGTTCTCATAAATAAACAGTAAACAGTAAATGACGATTCACGTGATCGACATATAAGATTATAAGGTTCAAGGTTTATCAGGAATCTTTACTTTGTAAACTGAGTTTTAACAGTTTCTTAAACTGGATCATATTAGTTTTAGTTTCAGTTTCACTTTATTGTTATTATCAGACTTAAGGTCTATACAAAAAAAAAACATACAACACTAAATACATAAAAACAGCTCACGCATCAGTAAACAGTGCTAAACAAGGGTTAAAAAAATTGTGTACTTTGTTTGACTTTGTTTACTTAATTGCTTTGTTGCTTAATCCACAATTTTAAAGGAGCCATATGTAACAATTTCATAATAATAATAATAATACCTGGGATTTATATAGCGCTTTTCTAAGTACCCAAAGTCGCTTTACATGTAGAACCCATCATTCATTCACACCTGGTGGTGGTAAGCTACTTTCATAGCCACAGCTGCCCTGGGGTAGACTGACGGAAGCGTGGCTGCAATTTGCGCCAACGGCCCCTCCGACCACCACCTATCATTCATCATTCCATTCACCGGTGTGAGTGGCACCGGGGGCAAAGGGTGAAGTGTCCCGCCCAAGGACACAACGGCAGAGATTTTTGAATGGTAAGAGGCGGGGAGCGAACCTGCAACCCTCAGGTTTCTGGCACGGTTGCTCTACCCACTACGCCATGCCGCCCCATGTCAAGTAATCATTTAATGTAGTGAACTTGTGTGTCAGGGTGTCTGTGATCTTCATTTAATTATCTTTTTATATATATATATATATACATATATATATATTTAAAAAAAAAAGTTTTATTATCATTATTTTTATTTTTTATTTTTCCCCTCCCTCAGGGGGTATTGGACAGGGTGGTTGCTGGTTGTTCCATCTCCATCATTGGGGTCCCTGCGGGTGGGGTGGGTGGTTCCCGTGGCACCGTGCTGGGCGGTCCTGCGGCGGCCGACTTGGGTGGGGTGGCATAGGGCGGGCCGTACCGTGCTCTCCGGGGGTGGGGGGTGGGCTCGTGGGGGCCCGGTTGCTGGTGGGGCAGGGGCGGTCTTCCTGTCCGGTTGCGGGGATTCTCTGGGCCCCTCGGGCGGGGCGTCCCGCCTTTCTGCCCGTGTGGGGTGTGGTCTCTCGCTGGTTTGAGGGCTAGCTGTCCCCTGCTTCTCCCGTGCCTTGTCCTCTGTCGGGCGCGTCTGTCTACGGCCTGCTGCTGGCTTTTCTGGGCGGCACGGTGGGCCTGGCTGTGGGGTTCCTGTCGCTGGCCGGCCTGGCTGCGTGGGGCCGGTGGTCCCTGGTTCCCTGGGCGCCACACCTGCTATTTGTGGGTTGGGCTCTCTGGGTGGCTGGGGCCGTACTCTGGCTCCCACGCACACTGGGAGTCAAATATATTTACATACAAATACACATATATACTCACATACATACAGTTATTCATACATACACATACATAGGTACCTACGCTCCCACATACATACACAAATACAGTACATACCTACATACTCAAAGTTCGTACATCCACACACACATTCACTGTACAAACATACAGATACACATACATGGACATATACATTCACTGTACAATCATACTGTACATATACACATACTGTACATATACATTCACTGTACAAACATACATATACACATACTGTACATAAACATTAACTGTACAAACATACATATATATATACTGTACATATACATTCACTGTACAAACATACATATACCGTATTTTCCGCACTATAAGGCGCACCGGATTATTAGCCGCACCTTCTATGAATTACATATTTCATAATTTTGTCCACCAATAAGCCGCCCCGGACTAAAAGCCGCGCCTACGCTGCGCTAAAGTGAATGTCAAAAAAACGCTGCGCTAAAGTGAATGTCAAAAAAACAGTCAGATAGTTCAGTCAAACTTTAATAATATATTGAAAACCAGCGTTCTAACAACTCTGTCCCAAAATGTACAAATGTGCAATCACAAACATAGTAAAATTCAAAATGGTGTAGAGCAATAGCAACATACCGGTAATGTTGCTCGAACGTTAATGTCACAACACACAAAATAAACATAGCGCTCACCTTCTGAAGTTATTCTTCATTCGTAAATCCTTCGAATTCTTCGTCTTCGGTGTCCGAATTGAAAAGTTGCGCTAGCGTGGGATCCAAAATGGCCGGTTCCGTCTCGTAGAAGTAATCGGGAGTCAGTGTCGCTGTTGTTCTGTGAATCCTGCCTTCCGGAAAGCTCGGACCACAGTTGTGACCGAAATATCTGCCCAAGCATTTACGATCCACTGGCAGATGTTGGCATATGTCGTCCGAGGCTGTCTGCCCGTCTTAGTGAAGGTGTGTTCGCCTTCGGAGCTGTGTGAAAAAAGCCACCCGGCACCACCCTCTTCGCGTAAACTTCCCTTAACCACTCGCTCATCTTTTCTTCATCCATCCATCCCTTCGAGTTAGCTTTTATGATGACGCCGGCTGGAAAGGTCTCTTTTGGCAAGGTCTTCCTTTTGAATATCACCATGAGTGGAAGTTAGCATGGCAAGCTAGAACCACAGTGAAGGATGACTTCTCATTCCCTGTGGAGCGAATATTCACCGTACGTGCTCCCGTTCCACAGTGCGGTTCAGTTGCTGTGAAATACGGTAGTAATCCGTGTGCGGATGGAGAGATTGCGTCTTTTTATGACCCGGATCGTTTAGTAGGAGCCATTTTGTGGTCTTTACAGATGTAAACAGGAAATGAAACGTACGGTGATATCCGCGCGTTTTTTCTTCTTCTTCCGGGGGCGGGTGAAGCGCTTCCTGTTCTATGGGGGCGGGTGAAGCGCTTCCTGTTCTATGGGGGCGGGTGCTTTCCTTGGCGGTTGCTTGCGTAGAAGAAGAAGCGCTTCCTGTTCTACCGGGAAAAAAGATGGCGGCTGTTTACCGAAGTTGCGAGACCGAAACTTTATGAAAATGAATCGTAATAAAGCGCACCGGGTTATTAGGCGCACTGTCAGCTTTTGAGAAAAATTGTGGTTTTTAGGTGCGCCTTATAGTGCGGAAAATACGGTACACATACAGTACATATACATTCACTGTACAAACACATACACACATACTGTACATATACAAGTACATATGCATACATACACTCATGCACATAATCACGTTTCATCAAACATATATTAACGTTGTTGCCCTAGGGTAAACTGGGTATAACACATGGCACACTGACAAAGCTTAACCTAGTGTTACTAAACAATCTACACGGTTAATATAGCTGGCTTCTCTTCCTTCCCTTCCATTTTTCTGCTTTCTTATATGTTTTGTTGCATTTGAACAACTGTATTGTTGATAATAGAGGTAAATTATTGGTATTATTCATTATCAATAGCGCTATTTCTATTGGTATTTGTATTGCTCCATTTGTAGTGTAATAATGCTCATTGTCATTTCTGTATTATTATTCATTTCACTAACTGCTTCTTTGCTATCACGTTTACCATCATATTTGTACATGTCGTATTTGCTGATGTTGCTCTATTGTTGTTGTTGTGTTTGCTGTTGTTGTTTTTGTCTCTCTGTCTAATCCCCCTCTTGTCCCCACAATTTCCCCCTCTGTCTTCCTTTTTTTCTCTTTCCATCCCCTCCTGCTCTGGCCCGGCTGCACCAAGTGATAATATAAATACATTTAATAAAGTCAAATACAAATAAGGCAACAAGAGAAGTATCCTACACTTCTCTTTTGTAAAGTAAATCTGAACAGCCGATATGGGCATTTACATCAACTGTATGATTTGCCTGAGAAGCTGGACAGGACAAAAAAAATAATCATCATTTAATGGCCCTGATATGTCAAAAGGCATTAATAAATAATGTTATTTTCGAATACCTCTGTAACTGATAACAGAAAAATTAGATGTACAGCCCCAAAATCTTGTTATTGTTTTCATTTTGATGCCCCTTCCTCCACCGTTTGACCAAAAAAGAAAGTCCATCAAAGCACCATCATCTTTGTCTAGCTCCTGTCACTGGTAAAGTTACTAAACATGTCAGACCTTAGTACATCTAAAATGCGTGTTACGATTTTTATATCTTTGAAAGCGAAAAAAAACTAACTTTTGTCTTCTTGTCTCTTATAATGATTGTGAACAGCAAAATTCCCAAACAAGTGCAGTTCCCTTTTAACTTGTCATGATTTAGCTTGTTAGCTTACTTTGTTGCAAATAAACAATGCTAGAGAGGGATTGTGTGTTATTGGAACTGCTGCTGTGTTACAATACTTTAACTGCAAACAAGGAAGGCATTTTGCAAAGATGGGCAGTATCCCTCACGATAAAATGACATCAACACAGGACAAGTACTAAAAGCCAACACATTACATACAGCCTTTGCCGCTTCGCTGCGACGCAAGGTTAGACTTTTTTTTTAGGCGTACGTCAAGCTACATAAAAGTATTTGGAGGGGACGACAGAGCTTGCCTAAACGCAGCAGTATAAACAAGTTGTAGATAAAAAGAGCAAAGCAAAGAAATACCTAGTAAAGGAGAAACATGGAAGAAAAGGAGACGTGTGACAACCAGTGTTTGGCATAATGCAGTTACATAATAACAGCATTAGACTTAGACTTAGACTTCCTTTTTATTGTCATTCAAATTTTAACTTTACAGTACAGATAAGATTACTAACACACAGAACTTTAACTACAATTGGTGAATAATTAACAACAATTTAACAAAGTGATATTATGTTTTCCACAATACCCTGTTTGTGGCCAAGGAGAGATACAGCCACCAAACAACATTCAGTCCCTGCATTAACTATAGTTAATTTCTTTTTTTCAAGTGGTGACAACACAACAGACCATAAAACAAAAATCCAGCAAATTTGGATTTTGACTAATTGTCAGGTGGAGACAGGTGTGGGTTGTACCTAGGGAAACTATAGGGAAAAACTAGGAAAAAAACCAGTTGCAAAATAACATGCAAACTATGAAAAAATAACAAGACAGGACTATAACTTGACAATATGGTAAATGAACTGTAGGTGTAGCATTAATGTCAATGTAGTGATCAATAGTGTTTATAGTAATCCATACTCCAAGTGGGTTTTGATTTGGTGAAAATAGGCTTAATTGACTCTTTTGATGCAAAAGGTTGCTGACCCCTGGCCTGGTTTCACATATTGCTCCCTGTTGGTGACGTATCTTTCTTCCCAGTTCAAGGCTTTGATGACATAGCGTTTTCTTTGATTAATTAAGAGCAGGGGTCCCCATACTACGACCCGCGGGCCGGATCCGGCCCCCCAGCATCCAAAATCCGGCCCACAGGAAGTCCCAAGTAAAACAAAAAAGTTTTTATTTATTTATTTTGTTTTTTTAATATTTCCTTTCTAATCCATTTTCTACCGCTTGTTACTCTTGGTGTCTCCTAGCCGCTCAGGCAAATCATATTGTCTAAAAATGAATTTTCCCATCGATAACGTGACAATCCAGTGACGTGCGGTGAGGTTCATGGCTGGTGAGGCACTGACTTCATCACAGTCAGATTTACAAACATATGAACCCTAAAGAGTATCTTATTCACCATTTGATTGGCAGCAGTTAACGGGTTATGTTTAAAAGCTCATACCAGCATTCTTCCCTGCTTGGCACTCAGCATCAAGGGTTGGAATTGGGGGTTAAATCACCAAAAATGATTCCCGGGCGCGGCGCCGCTGCTGCCCACTGCTCCCCTCACCTCCCAGGGGGTGATCAAGGGAATGGGTCAAATGCAGAGGACAAATTTCATTACACCTAGTGTGTGTGTGACAATCATTGGTACTTGAACTTAACTTTAACTTTACACATACAAACTGTAGCACAC
The DNA here is from genome assembly GCF_033978685.3 of Nerophis lumbriciformis. Lineage (NCBI taxonomy): Eukaryota > Metazoa > Chordata > Actinopteri > Syngnathiformes > Syngnathidae > Nerophis > Nerophis lumbriciformis. The sequence goes on from NC_084555.2 coordinate 33,029,449, forward strand.
AAAAAAGCACATTTAATTTAAAAAAAACGTTATTATGGTCTTACCTTTACTTATAAAATAAGTCCATGAGCCGCTGTTGTGCTGGATTAATGAACCACCTGACGAGAGTGTTATATCAACTAAAGCCCTCACTTAAACTTTCCACGTGCAAGATTGAATCTATTTAAAAAAGTGTAACCGAGGGTTTATAAATGTCGCCTATACTGTATGAAACTACAAAATAACAAACACGGAGGCTCCAGTTTACACGAGGACCACTTTATTTACCTTCTCTCAAAAACTTCCGCTCCACTCTAACGTGTCATAACTTCCGCTCTTAGCGCCTTCAAAATAAGAGCTCAAGGCATATACTGTATAACAGCGCATAACAGGAACTTAACATCACAAAAAGGAAAGCCCATAAAAATAGGTTACAAAAGTTATTTAATAAGAAGCCAAAAAGTGCAAAAACAATAATGTTCGTGTTGGAGGAGTTGTGAATTAGGTACACCTGCAGTCTGCAGGTGTACCTAATGTTGTGGCCCTGCAGTCATTCACAATTCCTCCAACACGAACATTATTGTTTTTGCACTTTTTGGCTTCTTATGAAATAACTTTTTTAAATAGATTCAATCTTGCACGTGGAAAGTTTAAGTGTGGGCTTTAGTTGATATAACACTCCCGTCAGGGGGTGCAGGAGGCGAGCCTCAGCCAGTGCGTCTTTTGCAGCCGTTTTATGATCGCTCAGCACAAGAAATACGTTACACACATACAGTTGTTGACAAAATACACTGTACATCATATACCTCAGCTAACTAAACTATGGAAATGTATAATATAATTCAAATAGCAATACGGTCTCACTGCACAGCAGGCCAGCAGTTAACCGAGTCCGCAATCCATGTTGAGGCACAACTGAGTGACGTGCCTCAACTGGCTGCTGTTCACCGCACCGTCTCTTCTCAGTATTTGAACGGCAAATGTGAAAATTCAGCGATTTTAAATAAAAATAATCTAAAACGGGTGAAGTTAAATGGAAAATAACTTTATAGTATAATCACTGGATACATATAACAATTTAATAAACATTTTTTCTTTTTACATTTTTTTTCTTTCCATGATGGCAGGTGAGGCCCCGCCTCACCTGCCTCTAGTGACTGCACGTCACTGTGACAATCTAAATGTTGATGAACATCAATGTTAATTGATGTTAAATGACAAAACAGTTATAAAGACAATGTATATATATATATATCCATCCATCCATCCATCCATTCTCTACCGCTTATTATATATATATATATATATATATGTATATATATATATACACAGCCTGGCCCCCGGCCAAATTTTTTTAACCCATATATATATATATATATATATATATATATATATATATATATATATATATATATATACAGCCTGGCCCCCGGCCAAATTTTTTTAACCCACTGCGGCCCCCGAGTCAAAAAGTTTGGGGACCCCTCATTAAGAGAATATGGTGGAGTTTGCATATTCTTCTCGTGACTGCGTGGGTTCTCTCCGGGTACTCCGGCTTCCTCCCACCTCCAAAGACATGCACCTGGGGATAGGTTGATTGGCAAAGATAAATTGGCCCTAGTGTGTGAATGTGAGTGTGAATGTTGTCTGTCTATCTGTGTTGGCCCTGTGATGAGATGGTGATTTGTCTAGGGTATGTACCGCCTTCCACCCGAATGCAGCTGAGATAGGCTCCAGAAACCCCCTGCGACCCCGAAAGGGACAAGCAGTAGAAAACGTATTGATGGATGGGTTAATTGTGTCAAATGCTTTTGTTGTCCATAACACTGCAATTGCATACTGTTAACAATCTTAAAATTAGATTTTAATTTGATGCATGTTTCATACTAAAACAAATTCACGGGAAAACATGTTATAAGTGACAAAGCAGGAATTAGCTATAGGAATATGTTTGGTAAAATTTTGATTTGAAGCACTTTATCTTTAATAAATTAGATATTTTACACGCGCTTGTTCACGCAAAGCGCAGCTCACCTCGGACCGGGGCAGTCAGGGTGGGGCGACCCTCGGCAACACAATAAAAAAATGACCTGTGAACCATTTTTCATGTTTGAAATAGGCTGCAATCAATTTTATTTCCCCTTTCCTTAAATGTTGCAGATCAGTTTATTATACATTTCTATGTTCAGGCCAATTTGGTTTACATCCAGTATTTGTTAAGCTTGCATTGTATGTGTTGTTTGTACTGTTTATACATTTTGTTAAATTTTGTACAAATACATCAGTAATTTGTAGAAACTGTATTCAATTGGGGTCACTTAAAAATATTTGTTTTTAAAGCAATATATTCACCTGGGGATAGGTTGATTGGCAACACTAAATGGTCCCTAGTGTGTGAATGTGAGTGTGAATGTTGTCTGTCTATCTGTGTTGGCCCTGCGATGAGGTGGCGACTTGTCCAAGGTGTATTCCACCTTCCACTTGAATGCAGCTGAGATAGGCTCCAGCACCCCCCGCGACCCCAAAGGGGACAAGCGGCAGAAAATGGATGGATGGATGGATATTATATAATCAGGAATGCATAGTTTGCCAAATTTTGCACAATATTCAGCCTCATGCAGAAAACAGTGTAGCTTAGCTGCTCTATGGCTGTATCGTACAGTAACGCCAATTCAGCAAATCATTTTAATGGGTCAATAAAGCAGATACATTCTTGCTGGCTTCTATGTTTAAGCTTTTAATGAAATAACCACTTGCAAATGTGTAGTGGAATACAACAGACCCGATGAAAGCTAATTTCCCTTTTCACATACTGTACATGATTACCCATATTGGTTAGCTACATAATAAATCAATGCTTGGATTCCAAACTAAAAGTCATAAGAATGTATTTTGACGTACAAAGCACTATCAATTGTGATTTTGTTGGGCTGCTTTGAGACTGGATTTGTCGTAATTTATTGCTTATTATCATCTTGGTTGCAGGGTTGTTGTTGGCAAGGTAACAGTGCTGGGTACGAGGCAGATGATGAGGACAGTGAGTGTGAAGTAAAAGTGAAGTTTAAAGGCTGATAAATGACGCAAAGTAAGAGGGTAGTTGAGTCAACGCAGCTTTAATGTTGGTTTGGTGCAGAGGGTGTGATTCTGTCCAACTAATTTTGTACAAACCTTTAGCGCAGGGGTTCCCAAACTACGGGCCACTTGCCGGAAACGGCCCGCCAGCGTCCAAAATCCGGCCCGCGGTAAGTCCGGAGTTTAAAAAAAAAATGTATATATTTTTTTTAGTTATTATTTTTTTTAAATATGTCCTTTCTAATCCATTTTCTACCGCTTATTACTCTCGATGTCTCCTAGCCACTTAGGCAAATCATATTGTCTAAAAATGCATTTTCTCGATAACGTGACATCAGTGTCAGGCGAGCGCGCTCTTTCAGTCAATTAGTGCGCGAGGAATATATATATATATATATATATATATATATATATATATATATATATATATATATATATATATATATATATATATATATATATATATATATATATAGTGTATACTTATATATGCATATATATATATATATATATATATATATATATATATATATATATATATATATATATATATATATATATATATATATGTATATATATATATATATATATATATATATATATATATATATATATATATATATATATATATATATATATATATATATATATATATAGTGTATATATATACATAGGGAACATTGCTTGGGGGTATCCATAATACTTAGACTTAGACTTCTTTTTTTTATTGTCATTCAAATTTTAACTTTACAGTACAGATACACCGATAGGGAGAAGTTTTTATTTCCACGATTGATTGATTTAAACTTTTAATAGTATATTGCACAGTACAGTACATATTCCGTATAATTGACCACTAAATGGTAACACCCGACTAAGTTTTTCAACTTGTTTAATTAAGTCGGGGTCCACGTTAATCAATTCATGAGTCTGGTGTGTCTTGACCGCTGCGGCGGAGGCTCTGCCGAACCCCTGAGGCCGACCACCGAACCCCTAGGGTTCGATCGAACCCAGATTAAGAACCACTGCTTTAACGTCCTCTCTCACCTGAAACCTTCACCCCTTAACAGCCGCATGCTGTCCAGGCGTCCGCTTTTCCTCCACATAAACAGTGTACCGGCCCAGTCACATAATAATGTAGCGTTGGACGGGTTTAACAATGGTCTTTACTCGAAGATGTCAAGAAATGCTGACACGTTGTACGATCTTCTAACTGGTTTAATGACAACGCAAGGCATACTTGGTCAACAGCCATACATGTCACACTGACGGTGGCCGTATATAAACAACTTTAACACTGTTACAAACATGCGCCACACTGTCAACCCACACCAAACAAGAATGACAAACACATTTCGGGAGAACATCCGCACCGTTACACAACATAAACACAACAGAACAAATACTCAGAATCCCTTCCAGCACTAACTCTTCCGGGACGCTACAATAACATCTACGGCTTTTGGAGCTCAGTGCACCTGCACACACAACAAGAAGGAGACGAAGCAGAAGAACGAAGAAGAGACATTGCGACGACGAGTAAGAAGAAGAAATACGCTTGCCAGTTCCAAAATGATTGGAAAAAAGAATTTAATTTCATCCAGCAAAGCTCGAAGGGGAAGGGGTATGCTGCCTGTACCTCAACCCCCCCACCCCCACCCCCACCCCCAACACCCCCCAGCCCCACTCCCCATTTCCCGAATTCGGAGGTCTCAAGGTTGGCAAGTATGCCGACATGGTAACTACTGCAACTCTCCCAGGCCGGAACAAAGACACAACACAACAGAGGTGATAATTGATTGGCCGTCGGTGGCTTGTCTGTCAAGATTACCTGGTCCAACGGCCCTTTGTTTACAGAAGACGGCTTGTGTTTTTCTATGAACATCAATGGCACCCTATCTGTTCGCAGATTGTAGTGGGCCAGTCTGAAGTAAAAAATCCTCTGGATACACAGTACATATCGTAAATACTCAACCCAGCGGTTGAGAACCCACGACATTTGGCTTTAGGAAGTAAATATGGCTCGACTGCAGTCTTGAGTATATTTGTTCTGCGTGAAATCGACAAAGAAGTGACATGCTACACCACCATCTCTCCTACTTTTTATGCTCGGTCGTAAATCAGTGATGGACCGCATGTTAAAATCTTTTGGTGCGCTGCTTTATGGAATGAGGAGTTGGTGTGATGACCGTGTAGGGACAAACCTAATGAGCACTATGGGATGTTAGCGCCGGAATTGTATTGTTTTCACAGTTTTTCTCTTGCCGCGTTGCAAAGGGAGCGTTATTTTCTCAGCTGCTCCGTTCAGGAGGACACAAGCAGGCTCGTAAATGTTTATGTCCACAGTGAGCCTGCTGCATGGATGTATCCACCAGGGATCAATAGAATGACACTTCCTCTCCGCAATACACTTCTATGCAGCTCATGTAAATAGATTTGTGGTTTTTTGTTGAGAACATCACCACATCATACTGTGAGGTGCTTCTAATATTTTGGTTACTTTACTTAGCTTAGTTTGAAACAGCTCTGAGTATGATGCAATACACTTCTGCGCCAATGCAAACTACAACTAGAATAATAAACACTGTTAAATGTAACACCCTTCAGAGAGTGTCAATTAAAACTAACCATTATTTTGTTAGTAAAGTGATTCAATATGGCTCTCATTGGATCTGTAGTCTCCAGTGTGGACGTCATAAGTGAATTGTTTAGCAAAAATATTGTGTTGTAATCTTGAAAGTACTATGAACCTGTGACGTGTTTTATTTGTTTCCCAAACTACTAAAACAGATGTAAAATAGGGTGTGTATAACATAATCATTTAATGCTGCTTTTGGAAGATCTTATGCTGAAGTTATTTCTTTAGGCTTTGTGAGGGGAAAACTTTCATTTCCCAGTTGAGCCATAACAACATTTCTGTGTTGTTTTTTCCTTTCTCTGCAATCATTGGAATGATCACATGTCTCAAGAATAACAAATTTGGTCCAAAATTAGAAACTCTTGTCATTTTTTTTGAAAAGTGGCTGCTTAGGGATTAAGAGTTTGGAAGAAAGTTATGATTAGGTTCCGGTTGTAGTTAGGGTTGAAGTGCGGTGACATTCAGGGCTGGTGAGGCACTGACTCCTTGATAGTCGGATTTACGGGTATGCTCCCTTCAGGGTGCGGCAGAGTAGCTACTGGCTGCCTCCCATTTATGACTTGTCTCAGCAGTTTAGTGTCCGTTCAGCAAGAATACTGATATATGAATACTGATGTCGCACACTGACATTCAGGCAGTGGCGGTTATGGTTATGGTCCACGTGGGCTATTTCCTAGGGCAGAATTGTCTAGGGGTTTTGTCAAAGTAAAAAAAAAAAAGTGCATACATTTTTTTTGTGTTTTGTCAATGCATGGTGATATATGTGCTGCCCCCTCATGGAAATCATGATCCAGATAACGTTGCTTATTTGTGTGTGTATTTAAGTTTACATGGCATCTATAACAGTTTTTATCTACATTTAACACTTGTTGTCCAAATAATGTGTAATGGGTATGCTTTGGTGTGAATTTTAGTTGAATTTTTCTCCACAGTAACTTCCCAGATTGCGATTGAAATTGTCCATGCACTTTCCAAAAGTAGCAGAATGTATCTTTTGTACACTGTTAAATAAATATCAGACGTCTTTTAGCGACATTCATGTCAATTCATGTCACACGTTACTGTTATTATGTGCGTGACGATACTAGATGAAAATAATACTTTATCCTACCTCATTTTGGGTTTCCTCAAACCAAGTCGTAATGTCCCCATTGTCACCCTCTTTTTACGTAGACTAATCCAATTTCGTAGTGACTCAAATGTCGTGGAGAAATAAACATGGCAGTATTTATTTTATAGAGCAGCTAGCGGGGGTCATGAAACGAGAAAGAATATACGGAAACTCCAGTGGCATCGGTCTCTCTCAGCAATGGGGGAGAAGGCTATAATATACAAACCCCGTTTCCATATGAGTTGGGAAATTGTGTTAGATGTAAATATAAACGGAATACAATGATTTGCAAATCATTTTCGACCCATATTCAGTTGAATATATGCTACAAAGACAACATATTTGATGTTCAAACTGATAAACATTTTTTTTTTTTGCAAATAATCATTAACTTTAGAATTTGATGCCAGCAACACGTGACAAAGAAGTTGGGAAAGGTGGTAATAAATACTGATAAAGTTGAGGAATTCTCATCAAACACTTATTTGGAACATCCCACAGGTGAAGAGGCAAATTGGGAACAGGTGGGTGCCATGGTTGGGTTTAAAAGTTGATTCCATGAAATGCTCAGTTTAAGTTTACAGTTTAAGAAAAACCTTTCTCAACCAGCTATTGCAAGGAATTTAGGGATTTCACCATCTACGGTCCGTAATATCATCAAAGGGTTCAGAGAATCTGGAGAAATCACTGCACGTAAAAAGCTAACCCCGTGACCTTCGATCCCTCAGGCTGTACTGCATCAACAAGCGACATCAGTGTGTAAAGGATATCACCACATGGACTCAGGAACACTTCAGAAACCCACTGTCAGTAACTACAGTTGGTCGCTACATCTGTAAGTGCAAGTTAAATCTCTCCTATGCAAGGCGAAAACCGTTAATCAAGAACACCCAGAAACGCCGCCGGCTTCGCTGGGCCTGAGCTCATCTAAGATGGACTGATACAAAGTGGAAAAGTGTTCTGTGGTCTGACGAGTCCACATTTTAAATTGATTTTGGAAACTGTGGACGTCGTGTGACCAAAGAGGAAAATAACCATCCAGATTGTTATAGGCGCAAAGTGTAAAAGCCAGCCTGTGTGATGGTATGGGGGTGTATCAGTGCCCAAGACATGGGTAACTTACACATCTGTGAAGGCGCCATTAATGCTGAAAGGTACATACAGGTTTTGGAGCAACATATGTTGCCATCCAAGCAACGTTACCATGGACGCCCCTGCTTATTTCAGCAAGACAATGCCAAGCCACGTGTTACATCAACGTGGCTTCATAGTAAAAGAGTGCGGGTACTAGACTGGCCTGCCTGTAGTCCAGACCTGTCTCCCATTGAAAATGTGTGGCGCATTATGAAGACTAAAATACCACAACGGAGACCCTGGACTGTTGAACAACTTAAGCTGTACATCAAGCAAGAATGGGAAAGAATTCCACCTGAGAAGCTTAAAAAATGTGTCTCATCAGTTCCCAAACGTTTACTGAGTGTTGTTAAAAGGAAAGGCCATGTAACACAGTGGTGAACATGCTCTTTCCCAACTACTTTGGCACGTGTTGCAGCCATGAAATTCTAAGTTAATTATTATTTGCAAAAAAAAAAAAAGTTTATGAGTTTGAACATCAAATATCTTGTCTTTGTAGTGCATTCAATTGAACATGGGTTGAAAAGGATTTGCAAATCATTGTGTTCCGTTTATATTTACATCTAACACAATTTCCCAACTCATATGGAAACGGGGTTTGTATACAGTAATATACAGTATCAATCAATATACAGTATATGCCTGAAAGTACTTATGCAAATGATGTTTGGTGTCAAGCTTGTTCTGGTATATATATATATATATATATATATATATATATATATATATATATATATATATATATATATATATATATATATATATATATATATATATATATATATATATATTGTAACTGTTGCTACTAATAGTTAATATAATTTGTTTTATTTCTCTAACCACAGAATAAGTTAAGTTCATAGAAAGGGAATTCAAATCAAAATGCATAAAAGTTCATAAGAAGGCTATATTTAAGTTAAAAATGTAATTTCATGCCTTTTTGTTAAGTTTGGGCATACTTTTATTTTGAAGTGTCTCGTTTGGTCTGTCGTCTGATGTAAGGAAGCTACTTCCGGGTATGAGTAAACATTTTGATGCCATGTGAAGGCAGAAAGAGAGAGACTGACTGTCTCAAAGACTAAAAAGTGTCACAAGGACTCTAAGTGTTTGGGCTATAAGAGCCTGCAGATCACAATTTCCTCCTAAAAGAAGCATGCAGGCCAACGAGGTATTTGTTTGTCACTTCTGTTTGTATTTACTTCGGTAAAATGTTCGATCCACATGCTGTGCATGTTGTTATTTTTACGTTTATAACGTGCTTTATTTTATTTCAGTTTTCACGGTGAATTTGAAGGGAAAGGAAGCCTTCAAATAAATCAGTTCAAGAAAGCCATTGTGTCTGTGCTATTTGGAGGGAGTTACATATATATTGTTAAATGCCTGTAAAAAGTTACAATGACCACAATCGCATTGCTAATTTTGTTAGCCCATTTATGGGTTTTTCCATTATCAGCAAGCGGAGATAACGGTAACTAAAATGGGTGAAGAGAGGGGGTTCCGTCCAGGGCACCATTAAAGCTACAACCGCCAGTGCATGAAAGATATTACACACCCAGCATGCACTGTACATTGACACAATGTTGATTATACATACATATCCTTTGAAACTGACTTTGAAAAACGCTACAAAATAGTTGCTTTTGTAAATTGAGACAACGTTGATGTATAACGTTAAGTTCACATTGAAATGACCAAATTTCAAAGGTCAAATCATCGTCACAACCTGACATTAAATAAACATCGTCAGAAAGAATGTTGTTTCAACGTTGTATTTGTGTTGTAAAAAATTGGTTAGAAAATGACCAAAATTCCTATTGTCAAATAACATCGGAACCCAACATTGATTAAACATCGTCAAAAACATGTTGTTTCAACATTATGTTTCAGGACCTAATTCAACAAGTACTCAACGTTGTTGTAATGTCTTGTGCCTGCTGGGCAGGCTGTAGAAAGTCATGGGGTATAGGAAACATTGTGATAAGAAACAATGACAGCAACCATGCAGCAGTGGCGTGTGGTCAGGGGAGGCAGAGGAGTTATATTTATTAGTTATACATTTCTGAGACATGTTTCTGCATGCCAATACTGCATTTTCGTTTTCCTATTCGATATCTCACGTGTCAGTTTTTTTTAAAGTGTTGCTTTGGACTAGGGTTGCTAACTCCCTGAAAAAAAAAGGACACTTTTGGGACTTATTTTTTTAATTTTTGTGAAATGAGTTTTAAATTATTCACAAAGGATGAATGAAGGCAACTTGACTCTTATACAGAAGAGTACATTTGCATCCATTAAACCTTTTTAGACTGTATAACCTGATGAAGTCTGACAATCTACACAAGCATATATTTATACTATTTGATGTCAACAAGAATTGAATTAGATGTACAGATTTTGGACGAATACAAAAATATGGAAATTAATTGTTCAATAATATTGTTTTTGTGCAAAATAACAAATTAACATTAACAAAATGAAAAAATGTTCCTAAATAGAAATGATTCCTGCGTAAAGGAGCTGTTTGCAACATTTACACAGATGCCTACAGGGCACCAACTTTCCAATGTATTGTACACAGTATTTCCACTCTCTTACGGCTTCTCATACGTAATGACGTAATTACGTACATACGTAAGACATTCACGAGCAATAGCTTTAAGTAGGGCTGGGCGATATGGCCTTTTTTAAATATCTCGATATTTTTAGGCCATGTCGCGATACACGATATATATCTCGATATTTTGCCTTAGCCTTGAATGAACACTTGATACATATAATCACAGCAGTATGATGATTCTATGTGTCTACATTAAAACATTCTTCTTCATACTGCATTAATATATGCTACTTTTAAACTTTCATGCAGAGAGGGAAATCACAACTAAGTCAATTGACCAAAACTGTATTTATCAAACTGTTATTAAGCAGTGGCACAAACATTCATGTCATTTCCAAAACAGAAAGTGCAAAATTGTCAGTCATTTTAAAACAAGCTATTAGTGCACTTTTGTGCATGATGTCACTAAGATGACATATAACAACACTAAATTAAAGTGCACTTTTTCTACAGAACGCCACTACAATAGTTTAAAACAAATAAAGTGCACTTTTGTGCATGATGTCACACAAGATATTTCAATAACTGTCAAATAAAAATGAGCTGCATAATAGGAAATCAAATAGTGTATGTCCTTCGCTATGTGGTAGGTTCCTGCGGACGTTATCTCCTTTTGTTGTTGACATTTTTTTCATACGGTGTTGATCAGGAAATGTTTGCCTCGGCATTTTGATGGTGTGGCACAGAACGGAGATGTTGACATGCGGAGTAAGCACTCTTCATTCTCTAGCAGGTGACTTTTCAAATGATGCTACATATTAGCAGTAATGCTACTTTTTGTAGCAATGCTTTTACCCCACACTTGACAAATTACGGTTGTCTGTTCGACATATTCCCACTTGAAGCCAAACTACTGCCAGACGATAGACCCTGTGCTGTTTTTCTTGGGAATTAATTATTCCTTCATTTGCTACCTGATTCGCACCTTCTGTCTCTCGTATTACCGCTAGCATCACAGCTAACGTTACCCATGCAGCTACCTCTCTGCTCCGCGAGGGCGTATACGTATGTGACGTATGACGTGACAGTATGTGACGTATGTAAGAAGGTGCGCTTGCTGTCTGTGAGAAGGACAGACAAGAAAGAGTGGGAAGAGCCTGTAGTGTAATGCCCGCAGCTAAAAGCAACTGCGTGAGAACGTATACTCGAATATCACAATATAGTAATTTTCTATATCGCACAGAGACAAACCCGCGATATATCGAGTATATCGATATATCGCCCAGCCCTAGCTTTAAGTGTTATTTGCTAATAATAGCAATTTGGATAGCTAGTTTTAGCTGTCATTGAATGTATATTCTACCATAACAACAACATGACGGCAAATTGTTTGTTGCTTCTCTTAGTGTTGTGTACGGGAGGAGTGGACGGCACAGACAACAAGGAGGAGTAGTTTAGCTCTATGATTTATTATATATATACAATATATATATCATAACAAACAAAAATATAAATTAAACAAGGGAATGGAGTGTGACAAAAATCCAAGAGTGTGGGTGTGTGGAGGAGGAAAGGCAAGCTCAAATGTCCGTGAGACAAGCAGGAAGTCGGGGGCTATAGCCGGCGTAAGAGGTCCGTGTCCAAGCGGGAGGTCGAGATCCAAGGGGCAGTCCGGGAAGCAGAGGAACAAGGAATGACGAGACACACAGCTCGTCAACGCGGGAACGGAGGTCTGCAGTTGGAGCGACAAAGAGGACACGAGACAATCAGTAACAGAGAGCAAAGAGTGCGCATAGAGTTAGACATGGCTTACTGTACGGGGACAGATGATTACGTTCTGGCGTCGGATAGCAGGTTGAGCAGGCTTATGAAGGCAGGACCTCTCATTAGCGCAGGTGCGTTGAGTGCTGATGGAAAGCAGCTGCTTGCTGCCGCCGGAGTGACGCGTGCAGGAGATGAGCGCCCGTGGGCATGCCCCGAGGCACTTGAACTGCTTTGTACGGGTTTACGAGACGGGCTGAGTGACCGCTGTAAACACCAATCATTTTATTCTCCTCCGGTAAAAGTTTTTATTTTATAAACTTTGTAATTTTGAAAAATATAGACAACTGTCAAACAAATGTGTTGTGTTAAACCACTAATGGTAACATAAGTTAGCCAATGGTGTTCTTGTTATATTTTTTGCTTTGGAAAATGTCACTGTGAAAATATCAAAAAGTGTAGTGTGACTATCATTAAGTGTAGTATTACTATTATTAAGTGTAGTGTTACCATCAAAAAGTGTAGTGTGACTATCATACAGTGTAGTGTAATCATGTGTGCTTCAGGGACTGTGTCCCTTGGAGACTGTGTTGTCTATGTTGTGGAAACCAGAATATTGGTAGCAGAACGAAACAACCCCTTTTGTGTGAGTGGGTGTGGATGAGTGTGAATGGGGGAGGGAGGTTTTTTGGGATGATGCACTAATTGAAAGGAAACCTTGTATTTTTTTTATGTTGATTTAATTAAAAAAAATGTGACTATCATAAAGTGTAGTGTCATTATCATAAAGTGTAATGCGACTATCATAACGTGTAGTGTCATTATTATAAAGTGTAGTGTGACTATTATGAAGAGTAGTGTGACTATCATAATGTGTAGCGTAGGGCTGGGCGATATATCGATATGCGCGATATATCGCGGGTTTGTCTCTGTGCGATATAGAAAATGACTATATCGTGATATTCGAGTATGCGTTCTCACGCAGTTGCTTTTAGCTGCGGGCATTAAACTACATGCTCTACTCACTCTTTCCTGTCTCTCCTTCTCACAGACAGCAAGCGCACCTTCTTACACACGTCACATACTGTCACGTCATACGTCACATACGTATACGCCCTCCCCGAGCGGAGAGGTAGCAGCATGGCTCACGTTAGCTGTGATGCTTGCGGTAATACAAGAGAAAAAAGGTGCGAATCTGGTAACAAATGAAGGAATAATTAATTCCCCCAAAAACAGCAGGGGGTCCATCGTTTGGCGGTGGTTTGGCTTCAAGTGGGAATATGTCGAACAGACAACCGTAATTTGTCAAGTGTGGGGCGAAAGCGTTGCTATAAAAAGTAGCATTACTGCTAATATGTAGCATCATTTGAAAAGTCACCTGTTAAAGTTAAAGTACCAATGATTGTCACACACACACTAGCTAGAGAATGAACAGTGCTTACTCCGCACGTCAACATCTCCGTTTGGTGCCACACGTCCACACCATCAAAATGCCGAGGCAAACATTTCCAGATCAACACCGTATGAAAAAAAATAGGGATTTGTTTTAGTTGTGATTTCCTTCTCTGCATGAAAGTTTAAAAGTAGCATATATTAATGCAGTATGAAGAAGAATGTTTTAATGTAGACACATAGAATCATCATACTGCTGTGATTATATGTATCAAGTGTTCATTCAAGGCTAAGGCAAAATATCGAGATATATATCGTGTATCGCGACATGGCCTAAAAATATCGAGATATTTAAAAAAGGCCATATCGCCCAGCCCTACTTAAAGCTATTGCTCGTGAATGTCTTACGTATGTACGTAATTACGTCATTACGTATGAGAAGCCGTAAGAGAGTGGAAATACTGTGTACAATACATTGGAAAGTTGGTGCCCTGTAGGCATCTGTGTAAATGTTGCAAACAGCTCCTTTACGCAGGAATCATTTCTATTTAGGAACATTTTTTCATTTTGTTAATGTTAATTTGTTATTTTGCACAAAAACAATATTATTGAACAATTAATTTCCATATTTTTGTATTCGTCCAAAATCTGTACATCTAATTCAATTCTTGTTGACATCAAATAGTATAAATATATGCTTGTGTAGATTGTCAGACTTCATCAGGTTATACAGTCTAAAAAGGTTTAATGGATGCAAATGTACTCTTCTGTATAGGAGTCAAGTTGTTGTTATATGTATCAAGTGTTCATTCAAGGCTAAGGCAAAATATCGAGATATATATCCTGTATCGCGATATGGCCTTAAAATATCGCGATATTAAAAAAAGGCCATATCGCCCAGCCCTAGTGTAGCGTCATTATCATAAAATGTACTGTGACTATCATAAAGTGTAGTGTGACTATCATAAAGTGTAGTGTGACTATCATAAAGTGTAGTGTCATTATCATAAAGCTAGACACATTATGTTTATGTTTAACAACTTGGATACCTCACTAATGTTTTCAGGACAAGACATTATAACAACAACAACCAAAGAGCAGACTTACTAAACAACACCCTTAAAAGAACTAGCTAGCTATACGACTAAGTTAGCACGTACCTCGTAGGTGCGATAGCCACATGTAGCTCAGAAAAAAACAATCTTCGGTTTCCCCAATTTGCTTCTTTTTTTTTAACAGAAAAATTTAATTTTGGTAAAAAGTCACTTTTGTAGTCCGATTGCCAGAAGCTTGGCAGATCATTCTAGTTAGCTGCTGCCACGCTGAGGCAGAGTGACAGCAGCTCAGGCAAGACTAACAAATACCAGAAATGTGGAACTGCAATGGGTTTGACAGGTGAGCCATCAGACATGCTGGCATACATTGGTTTAGCCTTAGCCTGCAGCAAACCGTCGTCAAAGCTGTATTAGATGGAATCTATTGATATTCTACGGACATTTTTTTCTTTTTAAGGTCATAGAAACACGGGACAAAGTGCGTCCTTTGACAGCACAATACGGAACGCACACTTTTGTTTTTAAAAGCGGAACAATTCCGTGTTTTAAGGGACTTTGGACTTCTGCCAAACAAGCCAGATACCCTAGTGCAGTGTTTTTCAACCACTGTGCCGCGGCACACTAGTGTACCGTGATATACAGCCTGGGGTGCCGTGGGAGATTATGTAATTTCACCTAATTGGGTTAAAAATATTTTTTGCAAGCCAGTAATTATAGTCTACAAATTATGTGTTGTTGTTGAGTGTCTGTGCTGTCTAGAGCTCGGCAGAGTAACCGTGTAATACTCTTCCATGTCAGTAGGTGGCACACTAAAATTGCTTTGTAGATTTCGGGAACATGGTTTGTCATGATCACAATATGTGGGGGGCAGCGTGCAGGTAAAAAAGTACCTAACGCTTAAACCAAAAATAAACAAAAGGCGAGTGCCGCTAAGAAATGGCATTGAAGCTCAGGGAAGGCTATGCAGAACGAAACTAAAACTGAACTTGCTGCAAAGTAAACAAAAACAGAATGCTGGACGACAGCAAAGACTTACGGCGCGTGGAGCAGACGGCATCCACAAAGTGCATCCGAACATGACATGACATTCAACAAAGTCCCCACAAAGAAGGATGAAAACTATTTAAATATTCTTGATTGCTAAAACAAAGTAGATGCGAGAAATATTGCTCAAAGGAAGACATGAAACTGCCACAGGAAAAGACCAAAAAAGGAGAAAAAGCCACCAAAATAGGAGCGCAAGACAAGAACTAAAACACTACACACAGGAAAACAGCAAAAAACTCCAAATAAGTCACAGCGTGATGTGACAGGTCGAGACAGTACACCTACTTTGAGACAAGAGCTATAGTGATGCATGTTTAAAGTCATATCCAACAATTGCGACAACGACTTTTTACTGTCAACTGAGTTTCATTTTTTAATGATTTCTGCTGGTGGTGTGCCTCCGGATTTTTTCGACGCAAAAAATGTGCCTTGGCTCAAAAAAGGTTGAAAAACACTGATTTGCTGTATCGCCAGTTAATTGTTGGGCCCCTGTAGTGTGACTATCCTAAAGTGTAGTGTCACTATTATAAAGTGTAGTTTTACTATCATAAAGTGGAGTGTGACTATCCTAAAGTGTAGTGTCACTATTATAAAGTGTACTTTTACTATCATAAAGTGGAGTGTGACTATCCTAAAGTGTAGTGTCACTATTATAAAGTGTAGTTTTACCATCATAAAGTGTAGTGTGACTATCCTAAAGTGTAGTGTCACTATTAAAAAGTGTAGTTTTACCATCATAAAGTGGAGTGTGACTATCCTAAAGTGTGGTGTCACTATTATAAAGTGTAGTTTTACCATCATAAAGTGTAGTGTCACCATTATGAAGTGTAGTTTTGTTATCATAAAGTGTAGTGTCACCATTATAAAGTGTAGTTTTACGATCATAAAGTGGAGTGTGAAATCCTAATGTGTGGTGTCACTATTATAAAGTGTAGATTTACCATCATAAAGTGTAGTGTCACCATTATGAAGTGTAGTTTTACTATCATAAGGTGGAGTGTGACTATCCTAAAGTGTAGTATCACTATTATAAAGTGTAGTTTTACAATCATAAAGTGTAGTGTCACCATTTTGAAGTGTAGTTTTATTATCATAAAGTGTAGTGTCACCATTATGAAGTGTAGTTTTACCATCATAAAGTGCAGTGTCACCATTATAAAGTGTAGTTTTACTATTATAAAGTTTAGTGTCACCATTATAAAGTGTAGTTTTACTATCATAAAGTGGAGTGTGACTATCCTAAAGTGTAGTGTCCCTATTATAAAGTGTAGTTTTACTATCATCAAGTGTAGTGTCACCATTATGAAGTGTAGTTTTATTATCATAAAGTGTAGTGTCACCATTATAAAGTGTAGTTTTACTATCATAAAGTTTAGTGTCACCATTATAAAGTGTAGTTTTATTATCATAAAGTGGAGTGTGACTATCCTAAAGTGTAGTTGCCCTATTATAAAGTGTAGTTTTACTATCATAAAGTGTAGTGTCACCATTATGAAGTGTAGTTTTATTATCATAAAGTGTAGTGTCACCATTTTAAAGTGTAGTTTTACTATCATAAAGTTTAGTGTCACCATTATAAAGTGTAGTTTTACGATCATAAAGTAGAGTGTGACTATCCTAAAGTGTAGTGTCACTATTATAAAGTGTAGTTTTATTATCATAAAGTGTAGTGTCACCATTATGAAGTGTAGTTTTATTATAAAGTGTAGTGTCACCATTATAAAGTGTAGTTTTACTATCATAAAGTTTAGTGTCATCATTATAAAGTGTAGTTTTACTATCATAAAGTGGAGTGTGACTATCCTAAAGTGTAGTGTCACTATTATAAAGTGTAGTTTTACTATCATAAAGTGTAGTGTCACCATTATGAAGTGTAGTTTTATTATCATAAATTGTAGTGTCACTATTATAGTGTAGTTTTACTATCATAAAGTGGAGTGTGACTATCATAAAGTGCAGTGTCACTATTATTAAGTGTAGTTTTACTATCATAGTGTAGTTTTACTATCATAAAGTGGAGTGTGACTATCCTAAAGTGTAGTGTCACCATTATGAAGTGTAGTTTTATTATCATTAATTGTAGTGTCACTATTATGAAGTGTAGTTTTATTATCATTAATTGTAGTGTCACTATTATAGTGTAGTTTTACTATCAAAAAGTGTAGTTTTACTATCATAAAGTGTAGTGTCACTATTATTAAGTGTAGTTTTACTATCATAAAGTTTAGTGTCACTGACTAGTGATGCATGCTTGGTTATGGTTTAAAGTCATACCCAACAATTGCGACAATGACTTTTTACTGTCATCTGAGTTTCGTTTCTTAGTGATTTCTGCTGCTGGTGTGCTGGTAGTGTGTGGTGTTTTTCAACCCCAAAAATGTGCCTTGGCTCAAAAAAGGTTGAAAAACACTGCCCTAGTGGCCATGCAATTCCCCATTTCCAAGCTACCAACAATACAGGCAACAAGTGTTTCAGTGTGTACACGCTGCTGGGCCTCTTTCTATATACATTCTCCTGGGCCGTGTCCATGAAGCCAAAAGGGGAATTGGGGCAAAGCGTAGTGGATTTGTTGGCTGCAGCGTCTGGCAGATTTTTGACCATTGTGATGCTGAGAAGCAAGATGGAGAGGAAGAATAGGCAGAATGTCTTGTTTTCGCTGGCAGCGCAGAGGAGGCTACATCGGAGGCTCATATATACATCCCAGTTCCTGGCAGACAGCACGGCAGGGGGTGGGAGTGTGCGTGGGAGGGGTACAAGGAAAAGGCGAGGGAGGGGTGCGGTGGTATGCTGCGACGCCTGTGCTAGCGGAGAGTCAGCCAAAGTCCAGCACTGACTTAATGGGTTCTCCTCTGCAATGTGATGCCGGTTTGGAGAATTGGAGCAGACACCCCGACTCCTGTCTGCAGTACTCTGCTTACTGAGACTGTGTGCTCTGGATGGCGCTGTTTTTTTTATTTTTATTTTTTTATTTTTTTTAGGGTTGTTGATGGGGAGTTTGTGGATGCCTCTACTTTCACCACAGGCTCTGGTTAACAGCAAAATATGGCCGTGTTCAAGTGCAATAAACAGAGTCACTGCTGTCAGAGCGCTATACTTGAGTAATGAAGTGTACAGATTCCATTTGTTTGTGCACGGCCATTCGGGTTTTTTACTCTTTTTACAAAAACGGTCGTGTTGATAGTAAAGATAGAGAACATTAGCCTGCGTATTTAGGGCTTAGTGTAAGCACGGACACAGACTGCTTGTGGTAATGCACCTCAGCTTTGTTGCCTATAACAGTGTTTTTCAACCTTTTTTGAGCCAAGGCACATTTTCTGCATTGAAAAAATGCGGAGGCACACCACCAGCAGAAATCATTAAAAAATGAAACTCAGTAGACAATAAAGTCGTTGTCACAATTGTTGGATATGACTTTAAAGCATAACCAAGCATGCATCACTATAGCTCTTGTCTCATAGTAGGTGTACTGTCACATCACACCCTGACTTATTTGGAGCTTTTTTGCTGTTTTCCTGTGTGTAGTGTTTTAGTTCTTGTCTTGCGCTCCTATTTTGGTGGCTTTTTCTCTTTTTCTGGTATTTTCCTGTAGCAGTTTCATGTCTTCCTTTGAGCGATATTTCCCGCATCAACTTTGTTTTAGCAATCAAGAATAATTCAGTTGTTTTGATCCTTCTTTGTGAAGACATTGTTGATTGTCATGTCATGTTCCGTTGTACATTGTGGACGCCGTCTTTGCTCCACAGTAAGTCTTTGCTCCACAGTAAGTCTTTGCTGTCGTCCAGCATTCTGTTTTTGTTTACTTTTGTAGCCAGTTCAGTTTAAGGTTTGTTCTACATAGCCTTCCCTAAGCTTCAATTCCTTTTTTAGGGACACTCGCCTTTTGTTTATTTTTGGTTCAAGCATTAGACACCTTTTTACCTTCACACTGCCTTCCGCTGTTTCCGACATCTACAAAGCAATTAGCTACCGGCTGCCACCTACTGATATGGAAGACACTCAACAACAACACATCATTTGCAGACTATAATTACTGGTTTGGAAAGCATTTTTTTTAACCCAAATAGGTGAAATTAGATCATCTCCCACGGCACACCAGACTGTATCTCACGGCACACTAGTGTGCCGCAGCACAGTGGTTGAAAAACACTGGCCTATAACACTTCTCCAGCAGTATTAGTCAAATAATCATAAGATTATTATTATTATATATTTTTTTTTTTAGTTTTTTTTCAACTACTGTCCTGACGTGCAGTGAGATTTATGGCTGGTGAGGTATACTGACTTATTTTTTAGATTTTAAATGATTATGCTCTTATCACTGTAACACAGGTTGCTCATTTGAAAAGACAACAAAAAAAAGTAAAAAAACATTCATTTTATCTAAAAAAATTAAATGTTTTCAACTACTTCTTGATCTCATTTAATTGTTGTTTTATTAGAAAACGGGAAACCATTTGTGCTCTAACCTCATTTGTATCCAAAGCCCATGACAATCTGTCACTTTGCTGTACGAGTTCGCCTTAGTTTATTTAAGTTACACTTTTCTTCTCTGTAGAAAGGCGAGAGTTTTCTAGCTGGCTGAAAAATGTAATGTGCGGAGTATCAGAAACATTTTTCAGATGACATTAGCAAACATCTTTGACAATCAAAGCATGAGCGTAACAATCCACATTTTGTGTTATTAATGTGAGGAACTGGTGTCTAAACATGGTGTCTTTCCTGCTCTGAATGCAAGTGCTCCTAAAGCAGGAATACAAATTCTGTTTTTAAGGTGTTTAAAACACATTTCATTAAAGCAAATTACTTGTCTACTCATAAACTTGAAAATGATCTGTACAGGGTACATGACAAATTATATGTATCTGCGATCATCACAATTAATTTTGTTAACTATGAACAATGCGATTAATCGCCATTAAATATTTTAATCGTTTGACAGCCTGAGAAAAAACATGAAATTACCTATTTAAAAGCTTTTTTTTTTTGGTTCAGCATCACACATGTGTGTGTCACCTAATGACATGCAGGTGTGATTAAAACATTATTCTGTAAGTAAGTAAGTGTGCTCTGATTTTAATGTGATCATTATACAAGTAATATATCACTACATTGATGCACAGATGATATACAAACTCCGTTTCCATATGAGTTGGGAAATTGTGTTAGATGTAAATATAACCGGAATACAATGATTTGCAAATCCTTTTCAACCCATATTCAATTGAATGCACTACAAAGACAACATATTTGATGTTCAAACTCATAAACTTTTTTTTTTTTTTTGCAAATAATAATTAACTTAGAATTTCATGGCTGCAACACGTACCAAAGTAGTTGGGAAAGGGCATGTTCACCACTGTGTTACATGGTCTTTCCTTTTAACAACACTCAGTAAACGTTTGGGAACTGAGGAGACACATTTTTTAAGCTTCTCAGGTGGAATTCTTTCCCATTCTTGCTTGATGTACTGCTTAAGTTGTTCAACAGTCCGGGGGTCTCCGTTGTGGTATTTTAGGCTTCATAATGCGCCACACATTTTCAATGGGGGACAGGTCTGGACTACAGGCAAGCCAGTCTAGTACCCGCACTCTTTTACTATGAAGCCATGTTGATGTAACACGTGGCTTGGCATTGTCTTGCTGAAATAAGCAGGTGCGTCCATGGTAACGTTGCTTGGATGGCAACATATGTTGCTCCAAAACCTGTATGTACCTTTCAGCATTAATGGTTAATTCACAGATGTGTAAGTTACCCATGGCTTGGGCACTAATACACCCCCATACCATCACAGATGCTGGCTTTTCAACTTTGCGCCCACAACAATCCGGATGGTTCTTTTCCTCTTTGGTCCGGATGACACGGCGTCCACAGTTTCCAAAAACAAATTGAAATGTGGACTCGTCAGACCACAGAACACTTTTCCACTTTGTATCAGTCCATCTTAGATGAGCTCAGGCCCAGCGAAGCCGACGGCGTTTCTGGGTGTTGTTGATAAACGGTTTTCGCCTTGCATAGGAGAGTTTTAACTTGCACTTAGAGATGTAGTGACCAACTGTAGTTACTGACAGTGGGTTTTTGAAGTGTTCCTGAGCCCATGTGGTGATATCCTTTACACACTGATGTCGCTTGTTGATGCAGTACAGCCTGAGGGATCGAAGGTCACGGGGTTAGCTGCTTACGTGCAGTGATTTCTCCAGATTCTCTGAACCCTTTGATGATATTACGGACCGTAGATGGTGAAATCCTTAAATTCCTTGCAATAGCTGGTTGAGAAAGGTTTTTCTTAAACTGTTCAACAATTTGCTCACCCATTTGTTGACAAAGTGGTGACCCTTGCCCCATCCTTGTTTGTGAATGACTGAGCATTTCGTGGAATCTACTTTTATACCCAATCATGGCACCCACCTGTTCCCAATTAGCCTGTACACCTGTGGGATGTTCCAAATAAGTGTTTGATGAGCATTCCTCAACTTTATCAGTATTTATTGCCACCTTTCCCAACTTCTTTGTCACGTGTTGCTGGCATCAAATTCTAAAGTTAATGATCATTTGCAAAAAAAAAAAAAAAAGTTTTTCAGTTTGAACATCAACGCAGTGGCAGAGTGGCCGTGCGCGACCCGAGGGTCCCTGGTTCAATCCCCACCTAGTACCAACCTCGTCATGTCCGTTGTGTCCTGAGCAAGACACTTCACCCTTGCTCCTGATGGGTGCTGGTTAGCGCCTTGCATGGCAGCTCCCTCATCAGTGTGTGAATGTGTGTGTGAATGGGTAAATGTGGAAGTAGTGTCAAAGCGCTTTGAGTACCTTGAAGGTAGAAAAGCGCTATACAAGTACAACCCATTTATCATTTATTTATAAATATGTTGTCTTTGGAGCATATTCAACTGAATATGGGTTGAAAATTATTTGCAAATCATTGTATTCCGTTTATATTTACATTTAACACAATTTCCCAACTCATATGGAAACGGGGTTTGTATATTGGGCGAAACACATCCATTCCTTCATAGATCATGTAGCAGATAGCTGACGTTACCCCTCCCCCCAAAAAGGAGCATTGTCTTCCATACGCCAAAAACAAGACAACATTCATTATTATACAAACCCTAATCTCACTTCTGACTTCTGACTGTCTTTAAGTTTATTATGAACATTTTACACCTTTTGTTGGAAATAATTTGTCCTACCCCCACTATTTAAAAGCAACATCACACACTTCCCTTTGCCAAGTCTCATGACAGAGTGAGACCTATTTTTCACCTTGGCTACATACGATCTTTGTGTGTTGATGTTGCGTCTTTAGCACGCT